>NW_027114669.1:108822-109136 GCF_000696795.3 Halyomorpha halys
TATTCATACTGTTGAAAGGTATGTTACATATTTAAATTTTTATATACTACCCATACAGTTAAGAAATTGGCAATGTATAACAATTACTAATAAAAATGATCACATAGCAGTAACTTAACAACATAACAGCATAATTTCACCATTTATGTATTCATATTGTTGAAAGGTATGTTACATATTTAAATTCTTATATACTACCCATACAGTTAAGAAATTGGAAATGTATAACAATTACAAATAAAAATGATCACATAGCGGTAACTTAACAACATAACAGCATTATTTCACCATTTATGTATTCATACTGTTGAAAG
>NW_027114669.1:109186-110430 GCF_000696795.3 Halyomorpha halys
ACAAATAAAAATGATCACATAGCGGTAACTTAACAACATAACAGCATTATTTCACCATTTATGTATTCATACTGTTGAAAGGTAAAAATCATTGATTTTTTGTTTTGACTGCCGTCAAAATAGCCCTGCAACGTGGGGCGAAACGTTGGCTCATTAAAATAGTATATTTCTACTATTTGAGTTTTTTTGACCGCACCCGGACCATATTCCTTTCATACAATTATTATCTATGTCCCAAGGTTTAATACTTGCACTCAGCTGGTCGTGGCACAGAGAGAGAGAAAGATCACTTCTCAATACACAGTTTTTAAACATAACTCAGCTCACAGAGAAAACCAAACAATACACTAGCTTTACATCAATGTCCATTCATTAAAAAAATAGCCGACGACAGAACATATGATTTTTCTCTCCCTCTCTGCCCGATACCTGCCGCGCATGCGCTGCCATCACCAATTCTTCTGTCTCGTCTATTACATATGCTCCCCTTTTTTGAAAAGAGGAGTTACATGAAACTTCACTTTATTCTCCTTATTCTTCCACTAACCCGTAGCTCCCTCACTCCTGTTTAATTAGACAACAAGAGGTTCCATGTATGTCATGTCCAATTTCCCCGATCTGCCTGGCTGGTATAAGTTGACACTACATTATCTTCATCCTCTCTCTCTCTCTTTGCAATGTATCCGTGATAAACACAAAAATCCAGTTCTTTATATTCACATTTGGCTATCTTAAAACTACTTTAGTACATTACATTAAATATCGCTTTTGTGGATATGTGAGAGAGGAATTTAGATACTATTGCTTTGTGGAGCAGATTATATTACTCCTTGCTCTACTTCGTAACTGATAAGGTGACCTAACATTTTCCCTACCTTCATCTTCGGACTCGGGGCACCAGTTTGGGTCATGAACAGTGTTATCGATGTCAAGTTCATCATCACTTTCCATAGAGTCTTTCTTCGTTTGTACCACATCATTAGGTGCCTCCATTAGTTCTTGGTCAATTGCCGATCCTCTTCCTAGTTGTTCGGAGAGCATGGCTCGCTCTGAAGAACCGGATAATGTTGGGGAACAATTCGCGAATGGGCTTGGCTTATCCTCTAGATTAGTTGGTTTCAGTCTATTTATATGTACGGTATACCTACCTCCGTTTTGTAGAAATAGGGTGTACGTCCATGGTGACACCTTCTTAATAACTTTGTGCGGGCCTGACCAAGGTTAGGCATCCTTTGACATTTCTT
>NW_027114669.1:111635-126674 GCF_000696795.3 Halyomorpha halys
ATTTTTTTATTCTCCTCGCAAGTATTAACAGCTAAGGTAGCACGTCTAGGGCAGCCTCTTGCAAAGTGCTCCGTCGATCCGCATACAAAGCAAATACCTCTATTATCAGATCGAATAAACTCTCTATCCCTTTGTTCTCTTGCTGGCCTTTCTAGAGGACACTCTTTAGCGAAGTGCCCTGATTTATTACACCGATAACATTTCCTCTCTTTCTCTGTAAATCTTAGATCTAACCGCCTATCAGAATTCCTTCGGATTGCCCACACATCTTTTACCATCACAGAACCTGAGAGCGCTTCACTGACTCTTGACGCCTTATTTATGGCCTCTTCAAATGAAGAAGGAGAGTCAAACTGTAATTGCTGCCTAATTTCTGGCTGAAGGCCCTTTATAAATGCAGCCATGATTTTTTCATAATTACTTCTTACCCAGCTAGCTTCTTCAACTGAAGACGACTTAAGAGTTGCCAGCTCTCCTAACCTTCGACATTTGTCAGCATATCACGTACCCCCTCCCCCGGAAGTTGTTCGACGGAGTTTAACTCTAGTAATCGCTGCTCGGGTGTAATAGATCCCTGGAAGCGCTTTCCCAGTATTGTTACCGAGCGGTGGGTTTTAGTTATTCCGGATAAGGTGCAACACATGCCTTTGCAGGTCCGGTTAATTTTGAACGACAAATCAAAACCTTTTCCTGTTCAGTCCAACTTCCCGTATCAGCAACAAGATCGACATGTTGCAAAAACGTCTCAACATCATCTTCATTATCTAATCCTCCCCAAGGTTGTATCAAATTTTGCAAGCCTAATTCTTTTTTACAATATTTTCACTTATCGATGTCTGAAAACGTACTGAAAAATCATTCAAAGATTTCATTTCCAATTTTAAACCTTCCATTTCGGCTTTTAATTTGGTTAGTTCTGCTTTAACTCACATATCCACTACAAGAAACATGTGTTTTTTTATGTTTATTCAAATACAGATTTACTTAACCTAATTGTAAAATTAAAAGAACAATCTTAACTAATAAAGGCCCTATTCTAACTTATCCTAATTATATCTATGTACTTATTACTAACTTATAATCTAACCTACAATTAAAATACATACAATTATTATCACAGTTTTTAAACATAACTCAGCTCACAGAGAAACCAAACAATACACTAGCTTTACATCAATGTCTATTCATTAAAAAAACAACCGACGACAGAACATATGATTTTTCTCTCACTCTCTGCCCGATACCTCCCCCGCATGCGCTCAATCACCAATTCTTCTGTCTCGTCTATTACATATTGTAAGCAACGATATTTTAATTTTGAGATTTGATATTTTAAAACATCGATGTTTTTTGTAGTCGATATAGGATTCTTAGTTTCAAAAACCACTTCTGACAGGCCGTAGAATGCGTGATCGTTGAAACAGACCTTATGTTACTCAAATGGATATTCCAGAACATCGATGTATTTTGGGTAATGTATTGTAAGCAACGATATTTTAAAAACATCGATGTTTTTTGTCGTTGATGTCAGATTCTTTGTTTAAAAAATCACTTCTGACAGGCCGCAGAATACGTGATCGTAAGAACAGACCTTATGTTTCTGAAATTGTTATTAAAAAACATCGATGTATTTTGGGTAACGGATTGTAAGCAACGATATTGTAAAAACATCGATGTTTCTTGTAGCCGATGTCGTATTCTTTGTTCCAAAAATCACTTCTGACAAGCCGTAGAATACATGATCGTAAAAACAGACCTTATGTTTCTGAAATTGTTGTTAAAAAACATCGATGTATTTTGGGCAAAGTATTGTATGCAACGATATTTTAATATTGAACATTGATATTTCTAAACATCGATGTTTTTTTTGTCAATATGCATTCTTTTTTGCATAAACCACTTCCGACTGGCGGGAGTATACGTAGTCGTTGGAACAGACCTTATGTTACTGAAATGGTTGCTCAAAAACATCGATGTATTTTAGGCAAAGGCATGGTATGTAATGATGTTTTTATATTAAGCATAGATATTTTAAAACATCGATGTTTTTCTAGTCGTAATTTATCTTTATTACGTCGTTAGCGTGATGGTTGGAGGTCCTTTTTTATCCCACCACATTGTTCATAGGAAATTGTTTATACCTTAAATTTTTTTTTTTATTTAGCTACTTTTGGAAAAAAAAAATTTAAGAAATTGGGACAAACGTAAAACATCGATGTTTTGCGTAAAAAATCGATGTTTTCAAAACATCAACATCGATGTCGCATCCCTAGTATGCACAGCCGCTATTTTCTATTTTCCTCACGATCATTTCATTATGAGGGTTTTGCGATCTTCTTCTTTTCGTTAGCCGCCATTTTTGTTTTAAAGTGTGTTGCGGTCCTTTTCTTTTCGTTCGTCTTCTCTTATCTTTTAATACTTTCGACTTTGAACTATAATACTTTCTATTTTAGTTTCCTCAGCGGATATCAACAAAGCATCATTTAATTCCCTCAATTGGCATTTAATTTTAATAACCATATTACAAAATGACTAAATATTGATGGTGTAATGTAATAATAATGATTTCTTAATTCGGACAGTAGTTTATGAAAAAAATCGCTACGAACTCCGGTGTCGCCGCTCTGGAAGGATAATGACAGTATTGCAATTTTTTGGAGAAATTAACGTCGTGTTATTTTTTTTTTTTTTTAACTAAAGCATAAAATAGGATATTTATTTTTTAAATTTATCTTCATGAAATTTGAAGGTATATTATGTTTCAAACAGTGGTAACATATAAAAAATAAAATACAACAGATTATAACTCTTAAAAATATCAAATAAGGAAAAATAAAAAGAATCGATAGTAAAAAAATCTTTTATGATATTAAACTAAGAAAAAAAATTAATACAGAAGAAAAAAGAAAGGAAATCACTTCAAGAAATTTAAATAAATCGACTTACACGTTTCCGGAGGTGGTGTTTAATAAAGCACACTGGAACGAAGACTGAGAAAGAATTCATATGTACAAGCCTATTTACCACCCGATTTATTTACTTTTTAGGGATTATACAAGTTCAAAGTCCCTTGTTTTCTATCATCGAATGGATTAAAAGATATAACTCTACATATCATCGTATACGTTATAGGATTAACCAGTTCAAAGTACATTGTTTACAGGATTATACGAACAATATGGTGGCCTGTCACAACTAAGTCAGGTGACTTAAAAGAGGGTGTGGCCATGTGACGAATCACGTGAGTGGTTAAGGTTATGTCGAGCTAAATTTAAATTTAAATCCCCCGCCATGGGTCACGTGACCAAATACTAGCTTCCGATTGCTGCCTTATGATCACGTGACTGCAAGTGTGCCCGCACCGCCATTTTGTTGTAATTCAAATATGATCGCCGCCATTGTATTATGAGGGTCTCGCGTTATCCCCCCACTACCGTTGATAGACGTGGGTACCTCGTTGATATACCGATACCTCGACGATATACCCACTTTTTATACTATAACCAGTGGCTGAGTGTGCCAGACCACCATTTTGTTTTTCCGCTGCTGTTTGAGATACTTACAGGTTTGACAAGGGCTGACTGTGCCCGGCCGCCATTTTATTATGAGTATCTCGCGATTCTTTTCTTTTCCTTCACCCAATCGGAATTCGGTCACGTGACTCTTGGCGGGGGATTTTAATTCAAATGTAGCTTGACATAACCTTAACCACCTATCACTGCCATATTAGTCATTTTGAACCTTAATCCCCTCTGTTCTTAATCTTTTACTGTAAATAATTTGAACTGGTTAAACCTAAACACTGATATGTAGACCTTTATCTTCTAATCCCTTGGATGAATGTAAACAAGGGACTTTGAACTTGTATAATCTGGTTTATTACGAGGATCTCGCGATCTTATTCCTTTCGATCACTGCCATATTGGTCATTTTGAACCTGCCCGTACGCTAATTGGTTTTCCTGCTTTTTGAGAGACTCACGGTTTTGGCAGAGGCTGAGTGCTTCTACTCCATTGTTTATTATTTAATGATTATTAGATTTTAGTGCGTGTTCGTGTGTAACGATAAAGATGACTCTTTAGTTACGTTCTTTATTTGTCAATAAAACAATATTTACACTTGACACATACAATAACACATTCATAATTACTATTAACATAACGTTCAGTTTTTTTATTTAACAACACAAGTGCTTCATAACAATTAATTGTAATTGATCATATGGCGAGAGGTTTCAAATGGGTTTGCCACTAAACCAAATGTAAAATAATGAAACTTTAAATGAATTATAATTAAAAATATATTTAAAAGAAATATACTAAAGAAATAAAAATGTTGATAATAATTTCGACAGTGGCAAACCCATTTAAACACTCTCTTTGCAAACGTCAATTATTGCCGCTGAAGACGTTAATCATGCCACCACAAGATCAAACTAAATATTAAGGAAATAAAATGGTGGTTTGAAAACAAAAAAAAAATACATGGGTGGCATAAGAAACACAAAATGGCGGTATGGTACACTTAACTCCTACAAAGCCTTAAGTTTCTTATGTTGCTGGGTGAAAAAATGAATAAAACAGATTATACAAGTTCGTATGTAAAGTCCCTTGTTTACATTCATCCAAGGGATTAGAAGATAAAGGTCTACATATCAGTGTTTAGGTTTAACCAGTTCAAATTATTCACACTAAAAGATTAAGAACAGAAGGGATTAAGGTTCAAAGTGACCAATATGGCTGTGATCGAAAGGAAAAAAAGATCGCGAAACCCTCGTAATAAAACAGGGGCGAATAAAATTCAAAATGACGGTAGGGCACACACAGCCTCTGCCAAAACCGTGAGTCTCTCAAAAAGCAGGAAAACCAAAAGGGCGAAGGGGAGGTTATTATTTATAAAGTGGTTACCTTGCCCTTTGATGGGTGGTGGGGTGAACAAAATAAAAATTAATTACCGTACTTTAGGCTTGTACATATGAATTCTTTCTCAGTCTTCGTTCTAGCGTGCTTTATTAAACACCACCTCCGGAAACGTGTAAGTCGAATTATTTAAATTTCTTGAAGTGATTTCCTTTATTTTTTCTTCTGTATTAATTTTTTTCCTTAGTTTAATATCATAAAAGATTTTTTTTTATTTTTCCTTATTTGATATTTTTAAGAGTTATAACTGTTGTATTTTATTTTTTATATGTTACCACTGTTTGAAACATAATATACCTTTGAATTTCATGAAGATATTAAAAAATAAATATCCTATTTTATGCTTTAGTTCGAGGGTAGGGTCCAAAGTCCTAGGACACGTGAGTGGTTAAGGCTGGTTCGAGGCTAGGGTCCAAAGTCCAAGTGGAAGTTTTCACTGTTTAATGTGGACAGTGTGTACTTCACATAAAGTAGAACTCAAGAGCTGTCGTTCCAGCCCACACTGTTCCCAAGAGCTCTCGTAACCTTATCTTCTTTTAGTGTGATCTCATGGACCATCTTCCCGGTTCCCTGAGCAGATCTCCTTTAAAAAAAACATCTTCATATTCTATCCTAAGCTTCAGTCTTCACTCCTCTGTCTGAGTGATTGCTCCCACTCGTGTGCCCTCAGTTTTTCTCTGTCAATGACATTTGTACATTTTACCTCCCAACTTAATTATCTATTTTCTCTTGATATTCTTAACCCAAGCTCCCACCTGCCTTAGCATGTCACAACCCACAATCACTTTGTATTCCCTCAGCTTAGTCCCTACAATATGTACCAGCAAGTTCTCCCTACTGAACCCTGTCAGGTCAACCCTATCTCCACCTCCCCCTGTACTTCACAAGGGCCACCCAGGGTGATCAATTTACATTGACATTCCTGAATCTGGTGTGTCCTCTCTTTTGTAGAGTGTGTCTCGCTTTTCTAGAACTTCTCGGCACATGGTAGTGTTGGAACTGCCAATATCTACTAGGCACCCCACTCCCGCTATCTCTAATATAGGCAGACCACTGCTTTTCTCTCTCACGTTGTAATTCACTAGTGTGTAGTCGCCCCTCTGCCTACACCCCCTTCAGATTTCTCACGTCTTGCTCTCTCCTGTTTTCGCCTCTATCCACCTCTGTTCCTTAGTTTCCATTCCCCCATTCTCTGTAAATATATAACTATTTACAATAAACCATAAATAATAAACAATAGACGAACAGTTCTATTTAATTTTTTTTTTTCATTGGCGTGACAGACCGTGAAGCCCCAAAATTTTTGTGAGTGCCACCCATTGGTTAACGGGCCTCACAAATGCCCGGGGGGAGATTGTGAGTGACACCTTTAGAGCTACATAAGGAATTCCGTCCAATCCTCTATTTCTTCCTGTGTAATTTGTGGAAAATCCGTTGTATATATATTGTCTATACTCTCAATAGTATTCGTCTGTTCAGGGAATAGTGTTCAGCTGCATCGTGCCTTTACATGGTTTCTTAAGTGCTATTTTGTAAGGTCTACCCCATGGGTCTGCATCCACCTCATCACAGAGTTCTCTCCAGCACCGTCGTTTGCTTTCTTTAATGGCTTGTCGGAGGTTCCTTCTAGCTCTCTTGAACTCTTCTTGAAGCACTGAAAACTCCGGTAGACGTCTCGCTTGCTGGTAACGTCTTCTTGCTTGGTTGCAACGCCGGCGAAGATCGCCCACCAGTACACAGAGGAATGATGTTTTCCAAGTTTTGAACGAGTCATAGCTGCATCACAAGCCCCAGATATGAAAGAGGTCAAAAGGCCTTTTCAATTCACTCTCATCCTCCAGCATTATAGTGAACGAAGCGGCATCGAAAGTCTTCGTGTTCCAGACATTGGCTCTCCATCGACAACTCTTCTTTCTTCTAGGTGAATCCTGTGTAATCAATATAGCCTGGTGACCACTGATTGTATAAAATCCACAAACCTTCCAAGTTGCGATCCGATGCATGTGACCACTCACAAACGTCAAATCGATGATAGATGATCTTCCTGCTCTAGTGAACGTCGGGTTTGTTGCGGTGATCATAAGGATCATATCATACTTAGTTGTGCGAAAGCTTCCAGGAGAATTTCACCACGTCGATTTGTTATTCTACTTCCCCATTCCGTTGCCCTTGCGTTGAAATCACCAGCTATGATAGGTGGATTATGGCAACTACCCTCTAAGACTGCGATCTACCCATCCTCCTACCGTCCTATCGCTTTGTTACCTATCATGGGCAAAATCCTTGAGAAAATCATCTTAAAACGCCTGTGTCCTATCCTTGATTCCAATCACATAATCCCAGATCACCAGTTTGGTTTCCGAACATCACACTCCACTATCCAGCAATGCCATCGTGTGGTTGATGTTGTCTCGTCTTCATTGGAGCGCGGAATGTACTGCTCGGGAGTCTTTCTTGATGTAGAACAGGCTTTTGATCGAGTCTGGCACCCAGGACTGCTATACAAGATCCGTAAATTCCTACCCCCTACATACTTCCTCATTATCCGTTCTTATCTCTCCGACAGATTATTTCAAGTAAATTACAACGGCGCTTATTCATCCCTATTCCGTCAGTCTGCTGGTGTACCTCAGGGTAGTATCCTTGGTCCTATCCTATATACAGTTTTCACAGCTGACATTCCAACCCATCCTAACACAATCCTCACCACGTATGCCGATGACACATGTCTATTGTCAGTGAACAATGATCCTTACATTGTATCCCAAACCCTCCAATCCCACATCAACACCCTTGAAGAATGGTGCCAAAACTGGAGGATTAAAATAAATTCCAATAAATCCCACCAAATCACATTTACCCTTCGACGTAAACCCATGACCTCTTGCCCTACAATATCCTTTAATAATACCCCACTTATTCCTGTCGAACAGATCCGTTACTTAGGACTACATCTCGACAAACGACTGACATGGAATCCTCATACAAAACTAAAAAGACAAGAAACTGCTCGTAGATTCCGACTATTGCAACATTTACTAGACAAACGGTCTAAATTGCCAATCCATTACAAAAGACTGATCTACATGACTATTATAAGGCCTATCTGGACATACGGAGTTGAGCTTTGGGGCTCTACTAAACCATCAAATTCCTCCAGAATCCAATCCTTACAGTCCAAAATCCTTCGTTAAATCCTTAATGCTCCTTACTTTGTCACAAATCAAGTCATCCATCAGGACCTCAATATTCCATATGTTGCCGATTTGGCCAGAACCAGATACCGTTCCTTCCATAATAAACTTCTCAACCACCCAAATCCACTTGTTTCTAACCTGGCTTCTCCTTCATTACCTAATAATCCTTCTAGGCGTCTGAAAAGAAGATGGCCTCGAGATCTTCTCCTCTAGAAATGTTATTGGAGTTCTATCAGTGGGTAGATTCTCCACATGTTTTTATCATGTCACTATGTCACCTACAGCAAATTTACTTGTTGTATATATGTTTATACAGTTGTAAATATCAATAAATAAATTATTAAAAAAAAAAAAAAAAGATTGCGATCTAAGAAATTCTCAAAGTCTTCGATTGTGATACTGAGATAGGCGTAACAACTAAAGAAGTATACGTCGTTGATCTTCACTCATATAAAGGCGGAGTGCGATATAGTATTAATTTCCTGAATAGCTTGGGAATTACAGACCCAAATAGCAGCTTTACTACTGATATCGGATACCCGCGAGTTGCCATCCAAATTTTTATATTGTTCGCAGAGAATAGCGACGTCAATGTGCTGTTCCCGTACCATTTGGTAAAGGAGATCCTGGGCAGCTTCGTAATGGTTCAAATTCAACTGGAGTATCCTCATCTACGATGTTGTTGGATTTGCGTCTTTGTTTTCAATGCTGAACGGAAAGTTGGACACTTAATACTTCCGTTGGGGTGGTCAGCATGTCCATTTTCAATGCGCATTGAGGTTTCTGGTCACTATCACTAGCTTTGTGACCTACTTTACCACAGTTTCGACAAAGGGAGGTCCTATCCTTTCCAACACAGTTCCGAGCTATCTGTCCATATTCCCAACAACGGAAACACTTTGGAACTTTGAGTATTTTTCGTATACGGATAACAACCAGTCCTGCTCGGACCTTTCCATGAGCCATGATCTTCCTAGCTTGCAGAACCGGAAGTGAAATGACCGCCGTTTCCGTACCTCCATAGGCTTTACGTATGAATTTTCTGACTCTTCACCCAGGAGAGGTTTTAATGCCTCCACAACCTCCTCTTTGGTGGTGAGATCATCCAAATCTCGGAGCTCGAAAAGGGACGCCTCTGTCCAAGTCCGCACTTCTGCCTTGAGCTTTTTAGCGCAGCAAGAGATTGCTCCTTCTTCCGGTCCAATTGGAGTAAGAGGTCGCCTTTATTAATTTTCCGGACCTTTGTGATTGAAGTGGCTATTTCCACCATCGTCGGATTTTCTCTCACCTTTCGCAGGACATCTGAGTAGGACTGGCTCTCCGGTATTTTTACAATTACTGCATCAGGTCTCGGTGGCTTAGGGTGAGGTTTCTTCCTCGATCTTTTTCGCACCTCTTGCCATAGCTCCTCTTGTTGTTCTCCCCGTTGAGCTGCATTAGACCTCTATGGGTGATCTACATTATGCTGCACAACCTGTGCATTGAGTTGTACAGTTTTCTTCTTAATCTTCTTTTTATCACCCGCCAAAGAAGGTGTGGTTAGTGTCCCCTCTGACTTTATAGCATTCTTCCTCGGTGGACTGACCTCCTTCGTTTGGGTGTGACAATCTGCAGTATCGATATGGAGGGTAGCTGTTTCCAACTTTTCAAAGTATAGTTGGATTTCGCATGCGAAACTCCTTATCTTACCATGGACATTATTCTTGGTGCGAATGAAGGAGAGAAGCTGCTTAATTTTCTCCCAAGATTTTGCATCTCCTCTTATGTGGTTAGTGTTGTGGCATTAGATGCTACAATGATCAAGTCTCCCACAATTACAGCACTGCGGTCGTATGGTCGCTTTCGCACCGACGCCGGTACTGGGGTTCCGTGCCCATGTACCGTAGCACAATTGACGTTATTTTCCATAACACAATTGACGTTATTTTCGCATTTTATACCTCCTGCCAGGTTTTGGAACAGCCGCCTTTAACATGAGGAACAGACACTGACCACCGCCTGTTCCAGGAACCGTCGCGCCTGGATTTGATTCTAGTTTTGGTCCACCCCGGGTATTTGTGTGTGTGTTGCTGATTCCAATGGCATGTGTGTTGTCAGTGAATAAAATAATCGATTTAATGTATTGTCTATTTGGTAATTTGAAGTTGAATTTAGACCTCATTAAGCCATAAATATCATGCTGTATCTATGATTTTTATCATCCTGTATAGATATAGGATTTGAATCCTTCCTTCTTTTTTCTTAGTGCTTAGTCTAAAGGTTTGAATCTAATGCCATTCTTTGAGTTCCCTACTCAGCTGTTTCAGTTCAGTGAGGGTTTTATCTATATCCTTTCAATTTATTCTTCATAAAAAATCCTCGGTCAATTATGTAGCCTTTTATTTGAAGGTTTTTCCTACATTATTTTCCTCAATGCTCTCAATCAATACCATAAATATATTTGTAATATTTATGTTGCTTTTAATGGAGTTTCTGCTAATCATTCACTGATCTTTTTATTTCTTATGCAGTCTCTCCTTTCCTTATTTCCTCAACTGTAGAAACACTATGTAATAGTTTTATCTCTGTCCCAGGACTTCTCTGAAATATTTCTGTGGATGAAGATATGGTCCTGGATCTCTCTCCTAGAGCGGAATTCTGCCAGTTCATCATCAAGTTAATTCTCCATAGTATATCTCAACTTTTTTACAGAAATGGAGGAATGTATTTTAAAAGCTACAGACAGTATATTGTTAATTGATATTTGAGTTTTCATAATAGTTATATACTTTTCTTGTATTTTACCATATTGTGCTATAGTCCCAATCTTTAGGAATTTCTTGACTTAAGACATAATAATTTAGATCTTCCTGCCAAAAACATGGTTTCTTAGAGTTGTTAAATTAACACAAAATGGGACAAGAGCACCAGATGATGAATATTGTATTACACCATTAGTAGTTTTGAACTTTTAAAAATGAAATGAGAAAGAAACGATATTGAAATAAAAAAAAGAGTCATGATTCATCATCATCTCTAAAAAACATATATGTGACTCTAGACTTTAGTAGGGAAGTAAAGCAGGAGAGTTAGCAAGAAATGTGAGGGTGTACAGGAAAAGGTTAAGATGAATTAAGGGTGGTTTTCATAAGTAAAAAAAGAAAGAGATAAAATCTAAGAAAGGATATAAGGAAAAAACAGTGCGTATTATTTTACTCCAGCATGTCCTGTCAAAACAGAAAAAAAAAATTATGTTTACATCTTGCAAGACATATATACCAAAAATATATATTGTTTCTTTGTTTTATGTATGTCATCTTACCTACTGAGTTAGTTTGAGATATGAATTTACAATCAATTTCTGTACAAAAACTTTTTAACTACATTTTTGGAAAATAGGAACGTTTTTAGAATCTTTGTTTTATTGTGACTGATAGATCTAGCCCTAGGTGTCCAAATTATATCGAGTCATCTGTATTTTGGTGTGTATATGTCAAAAAAAAAGTTTTAATGGTCAGGTATTATGAATTTCTATTTTAATATTTTTTATGAAAGGAATATGGTCCGGGTGCGGTCAAAAAAACTCAAATAGTAGAATTATACTATTTTAATGAGCCAACGTTTCGCCCCACGTTGCAGGGCTTCGTCAGGGCTAAAAAAGATACAAACACATAGTTACATAAGGAAAACAAAAACATAAGTATAACAGGGGTATAAAATGTAAAAAAGTAAGATATAATAAGAAAAATTAAAGGTAGTAAATAGTAAATGTAAAGGGTAATAGTAACAAATAGATAAGAAAAGAAATATTAAAGAAAATACAAATAAAGAGATGTAAAAAGAAAGTAGTGAAGTAATAATTTGTGTTTACTTCACAAATTATTTTCGTTATTGTGGCACAACTGCCGTCCCCACTCCTCCCAATACCAACGGTCATTTTTGTTTTGACTGCCGTCAAAATAGGTATGCATTCTGTCTCATCATTTGATTTGTATTCTTTTTTCTTTTTACATCTCTTTATTTGTATTTTCTTTAATATTTTTTTTCTTATCTATTTATTACTATTACCCTTTACATTTACTATTTACTACCTTTAATTTTTCTTATTATATCTTACTTTTTTACATTTTATACCCCTGTTATTTTACACTTATGTTTTTGTTTTCCTTATGTAACTATGTGTTTGTATCTTTTTTAGCCCTGACGAAGCCCTGCAACGTGGGGCGAAACGTTGGCTCATTAAAATAGTAGAATTCTACTATTTGAGTTTTTTTGACCGCACCCGGACCATATTCCTTTCATCTTTCCACACGGTCAATCAACATCTTCCATTAATATTTTTTATTTCAAACCGTTTCTGTAATGACTTGATCTCTTTAGCTGCATAATTCTGATCAGAAATTCATGATTTTTTGGTTTATTATATCACTGTATTTCCTTTATCTTGGATTTAAAAAAAAAATTGTTTACTAATTATAAGTTATTGATTTTGTGAACTAATGGAGCATGATATGATATAGTTTTTGAATAGACTTGACATATGTATTTAATTATATGCTCTATTTGAAATTGTATTTTTTAACTTTTTTTTATTGTTATATAATGTTTGTTATTATTCATTAATAATATTTTTTTATAACTTACATAATTATATTGGGAATCTGTATATATTTAAAAAAATGTTTATAATTATAAATGCTGTGTGTAGAACTATACTTTTTAAGGTATTGGAAAAAATATATAATGAATTAATAATTGGTATTAATATATTCCTATTACTGTTATTGCCTGGTCACATTAGAAATAACACAATATCTTTTATTGTGTTTATTAAAATAAGAGATGGGAGGAGCACATTCAATTTATTAATAATAACTTTTTAGAAAGAAGTTTTTTTTCTAGTGCATTTTTTTTATTTTCTGGTTTAATTTATTGTTAAATGAACAACCAAACAATAAACTTGTTTATGACAATAATTAAAATAATACCACTTAGTTGTTTTCATGCCCCTACTACCATTCCTATCTGAGTCGGAATAAGGTAGTGTGTTAGAACCTTCAGAACCAAATATTCGTAAATCTGAGACTGATTGAAGTAGGCCAGCCACGAAAATCACTTCAAAAAACTCATATGCTGATGTTATTAGATCAACATCAAAACCACCGGAATCAAAAACTCAGTCCACAGTTATTCAAGACAACGAAATAAATGGTGAAAATTTGTTGTCCTCAATAACTAAAATTATAATGGAAGCTATCAAGCCGTATTTACCAAAAATTATGACTCATCTATCTACGTTAGTTGCGTCTTTACAAATGGACCATAATATAAATAACAGCTTATCAACAGTTACTAATTCTCTCCTGACCAACTGCGCTTTGATATAAATCATATATTATTCAACGAATGCTCAAATATTCATTTTTCGTCTATGGGTACGGAATTAAGAAAATTAAGATTTTTAAACTAGATTACTCATGGCATATCTTCTCAAAGAAATGATTCTAAAATTTTCCTTGAATCAGATTTCATCGATATAGCCTGTATGACAGACAAATTTATCCCAAAACATCAAATTCAAATCCATTTTTACAAAATTTTACCCAATGACAGAGATTGTTCGACTCCCTCTGGTGTTGTAGCCTTAAAATTAATATTGATTTCACTGAACATATCATTACCAACGTATTTAATATGGAGGTTGTTTCGGTTCTTTTTAAACTCGTCTCCTACTAGAAATTTATAAACCTCAAAATAAAAAACTAATTCAAGACGAAATTTTAAAACTATTACTACCAGAGAAGCATACATTACTTTTAGGCAGTTGTCTTCCAGATTCCGGTGAAGAAACATCGTTGGTGCCTGAGCCTTTGATCTTTGGAAACAATGGTGCGTTTGTCTAACTTTTAACAGTGGTTGCTGAGTTTGTGTTTATGCCTTGTGGAGGCGTTTGGTGATCAACAACAGAGAAGGGACATCTTTTATTTACTTTTTTATTAGAACTCATTGTTTTTTGGTTACATTGGAAGCTATTATGATGGCTGAATCTCCACCAGTTAAACGTAAAAAAGCAAGATTTAAAAGTACAGACATAAGAAATAATGAAATTAAACCCAAAAACAATAACAGGTTTTATAGATATATATTATTAAAAGAACAGAAACTTATGAAATTGGAAATGTTTTGGATTTCAGTAGGATCTCGCCTTTTTTTATTTATAAAATCTTAAATAATCTAATCGGTGAAGTCAAGCCATGTAAAACATTAAGAGATGGAACACTCTAAATAGAATATTGTCTGATAAACAATCTGATAATTATTTTTTTTAAACATTTATTTATTGTTATTTACAACTGTATAACATATGTACAACAAGTAAATTTGCTGTAGGTGAGGTAGTGACATGATACAAACATGTGGAGAATCTACCCATTGATAGAACTCCAATAACATTTCTAGAGGAGAAGATCCGGAGGCCATCTTCTTTTTAGACGCCTAGGAGGATTATTAGGTAATGAAGGAGAAGCCAGGTTAGAAACAAGTGAATTTAGGTGGTTGGGAAGTTTTCCGTGGAAGGAATGGTATCTGGTTTTGGCCAAATCGACAACATATGGGACATTGAGGTCATGATGGATGACTTGATTTGTGACAAAGTAAGGTGCGTTAAGGATTTTACGAAGGATTTTGGACTGTAAGGATTGGATTCGGGAGGAATTTGATGGTTTAGTGGAGCCCCAAAGCTCAACTCCGCATATCCAGATAGGCCTTATAATAGTCATGTAGATCAATCTTTTGTAATGGATTGGCAATTTAGACCGTTTGTCTAGTAAATGTTGTAATAGTCGAAATCGACGAGCAGTTTCCTGTCTTTTCAGTCTTGTATGAGGATTCCATGTCAGTCGTTTGTCGAGATGTAGTCCTAAGTAACGGATCTGTTCGACAGG
>NW_027114669.1:127269-133314 GCF_000696795.3 Halyomorpha halys
GAAGGTTTGTAAAGAGGGAAGTAAGAATTTGCTGAGTTTAACAGAGGGTAGGAAGATAGGTAGGAAGATGGGTATTATGGCGGCTTTTGAGGTTTGGGAAACATTTTGATTATAGATAATTTCCAAGGGTCAGGAAAATAAGTGGATCTGAGTAGAGCATTGTAGATGTAGGTGAGGAGTAGAACAGATTTTCGAGGAAGATGTTTTAGAATATGGGATGTAATTAGGTCATAACCGGGAACTTTGCGGGAAGGTAACTTCTGAATGATGTTGGATATCTTTGAAGGATGAAATGCTTTAGGAGGAAGGGTCATTTGAAGTGGAGCATTCAATTCTTCTTTAGTGTATTCGATATGAGTTGGATTAAGGATGTCAGTGTGTGGCTCAAATGTTTTAGAAAGGTGCTGACCAAATATCTGAGTTTTTTCATCGTCCGATTTCGTCCATGTTTGTGATTCAGTAAGAAGGGGGTGATTAAATTTCAAAAATTTTTGAAGTTAAGAAGCTTATTAGTGGCCATCCATAAAGATTTGTCAGTAGTTGAGAGGTTTTTACTTAAGCTCGTTAAATTTTGTATTTTGAACTTTTTAAGTTCTCTTTTGAGTTTGTTTGTCAATGTAGTATAATATGTTTTATTAGCTCGGTATCTAGTCCTGTGCCACTTCGCTCTTCCTCTGCGTTTTTCCTTTAATAAGATGTTAATGTGCTGTGGCAAGTTAGTACGTACTGTATTACTAATTTAACCGGTCGTTGTGTTGTCGTAAATGCAAATTCTTATAGATTCGGTCAAGTTTTTTATTGCTTCGTCAATGTTATGTTTAGTTTTAAGTGAAGTTTTCAGGTCATGTTTTTCAAATCATTGCGAAATTTGTCCCAGTCAACTTTTCCTTTAATCAATAAGGGATGAGAGGGCTTAGGAACGAAGCTCGAATGTAAGAAAAGGATAACTGGACTGTGGTCTGAGGAAAGGTCATCTATAGATTCAATAATGGTCTGGGAACAGGAAATTTGGGAGGTGATAAATATATCTAGAATATCAAGACGTTTCTTGAGAGATGTAGGCCAATACGTAGGACTCGTGGGCGTGAGGATAGAATAACTATTGGAGGTAGTGACTCGGGAAAGGATATTACCACGGGTATTGGATGTACGGCATCCCCATCGTTGATGTTTGCATTATAGTCTCCTCCAGCAATGAAGCGCGATCCGAAGGATCGGAATAAAGGCTCAAGGTGATTGTAGGAAAGTGAATTACCAGGGGGGCAGTATACAGCTGATAATATTAAGTGGAAAGTACGAGTTGAAATGATTACAGAGGTTGCTTGGATAGCGTCAGTTGGAGTGGAAGGAATGAGGGAATGTGATAGGGATTTATGGATAAGGATGCAAGACCCGGCGTGTGAAGTATTGTCTGGGTGGTCTGATCTGTAAGTAATGTAATCACGGATGTAGAAATGAGACCGTTGAGTAAAGTGAGTTTCTGTCAACAGGGCAATAACTATGTGTTTGTTGTGGAGAAATATATCGAGTTCGTCATGGTGGTTGTTTAGTCCACTAGCGTTCCACAAAAGGATAACTAGGGGGCTTTGCACTGATCGTGGGAGATTGAAAGGAATTTCGGACAAAATTTGAAAATTTGAAAATCTTTTAAATAATTTTCCGATTAAACTTGAATCACACACTAAACATGAGTAGTGGCGTTATTTGGTGTCCGGAGCTCAATTTTTGTTCTATCGAATAAATTAAAGATGAATTGAAAATGCAGAACGTTATTGATGTAAAAAGAATGCTGATCTCCTTAACTTAACTTACGAACACTTGGACTGAAAGGCTTGAAGAAAAAGAAAAAGAGGGAACAGAATTGAAACGCGCGCTTACTAGAAAGATACTGCTTTACAATCTCTGTGATGTTCCATATAGCCATTATTGGGGTTTATTTACATGGGGAGTTAGGATTAGAGCTGTATACAGGCCTTGTCCAACCATAACTCCCCACTACCAGTTTATGAACATGCCTAATAAACTCCAAAAAGATACAGCAACAAAACACAAAAAAAACCAAAAGACAAACTAACCTATACACAAAAAACGAAAACTAAAAAAATACACTTGTCATAAACTGTAATTAACACTTGAACTATTTAAAAACTAATAAAACTTGTCACTCCGTTCTTCTTACCATAAAACTTAAAAACACAAACAATAAAACTTTTGCATAAAAAAAATAACAAAAACTTTTACATAGATGAGAAAACTCCAGATCCTATTGATTATTCATTATGGGGAACTTGAGTTGTTCTATGTAGACCGTCCTTCGTTTTTTTGGTTCTTTAATACTCTCTATTGTTACTATATTATGCTCTCTAATTGTAATCACCCTGAATGGCCCCTCCTACATTTGCGGCTCCTTACCCCTGTTAGAGCTCACTCTACGGTAAACCACTGTCCCTATACCGATTTTCCCCACAATGTCACGTAAACCCTCGTTATGTCGCGCCACGCGTTTGGCTTTCTCCTTTTCGATTCTCTCCCTCACCTTGTCCTACGTTTTTCTCAGTTCCATCCTGTTACCGACGATCTCCTCTCCGTCCATCACCCTGTTTCTATAATCGCGTTTGCGCCCTCTAAGTCCGAACAGAATTTCGAATGGAGCGAATCCCGTTACCGTATGTACGGAGTGCTTATAGGCTGCTATAGCTCTTATGATAGCCTAGTCTGATTCCAGGCCCTTATCTATCTGGTACACCCGCTAGTGATCGCTTAACGTGCCGTGGAGCCTCTAGGGTAGCACCCCCCCCCCTGCCCATAGGGTGTCCTGGGGTGTTTGGATGCCATCTTACCTCCAAAGCCTTCATTTCTTCTCTGACGTTGGCGTTATCGAACTCCCGTCCCGCATCAGACGATATCCTTTCCGGTACTCCATAGAACTGGAACCATAAACGCAGCGCTCCCAATTCCGCCTGGGCCGAACTTTCTCGAATCTGATGCCATCAGCCATGACCACTTTGCTAAAGAGGTCAATCACTATAACCCACTTGTAGCCCCTCCAGGTGAAAGTGTCGATTTGTCATTCTACTAACGGTGAGTTCGCAGTCGGTGTTTCCACTTGTGTCGCCTTGGGTGGTTGTCGGTCGTATTTGGTGCTGAGGCACACCTCATAGTTCCCGATTATCTCCTGAATCGTTTTCCGCATAGTCTACCAGAAATATTTTCGTCGCAGGGCTTGGTAGGTCTCATTCAAGCCTCGGTGATTGGTCTTCCCCTGGTGGTATGCCAAGGTGACCTCCCTCTGTTGATCTCTGTCCTGAACGGTTTCCACCATCATTAGGCAACGAACGAAGTTTCGATCCATTCCGATTTTTCTAATCTCCAGAGGCGTTTTATCTTCTCAGGCATACGTATTTCCCTTTTTCAGAAGGTTGTTGATGGGTACCAGATACCTGGCCATCGCCGGTACGAATCGTTTATAGTAATTCAGACCGCCAACAATCTCCTGATTACCTTAACATCCGTTGGAATCGCCGTTTTCCGGATCGCTTCTACCTTAGTTGAGTCTGGCCTGACTCCCTGTTCCGATATTGTGTGCCCTAAAAAATTTATCTGGTTTCTCTCCAATATTGATTTTTCGTACGATAACTTTAACCCAAATTTCCGGACCTGTTCGAACACCTTGCGCAAGTGGGACACATGTTCTTCCTTTGTTTTGCTAAAAAGATTTTTTAGATTCTCTTACTATTCCCGAATATGCTGTCTAAGCGCTTGTGGATACCTCCTCTCTTTTACGTAAGTAATTTTATCTTGTTTCAAGGAGACAAACAATGCACGTCCGGTAGTTTCCAGTAACTCTCCCTCCTTAGAGAAAATATCTCCATATTTGTCGTTTATTCCCTGCTCCAATTACTCCCCCCTCCTTGGATCGCACCTATCCATTTGGTTTCTCCCATTCGCAGCTCGTGACACCGATATCTCCTCTTCCCCAACCGAATCCTCCACAGGTCCTTCTTATTCCTTATCCCCGCACTTGACTTCCCTAATAGATTGCAGCCTATAATAGCCTGATATTCACGGGGCATTTTCTCCACGATATGAACCCTCAATACCCCTTCTTCGATTCTCCAATCCCGTAAATCAATGTCTGCCTCCCCTTCTACTCTACAGGGCCCACCCAGGGTGATTAATTGACAATGACATACCTGGACATCCATCGGGAGTTTCCTCTCACCGCCGCTCAGCTTCCTCAGCGTCTCCCGGCACAGGATGGAGTGGGAGCTCCTCGTGTCCACCAGGCATCTCACACTGCTCACCTTGATGATAGGCAGACCACTGAACTCTCCTTTGATATTGAAAACCTCTGCGTGCGGTCGCCCCTCTCCTGGGAACCTCCACAACTCTCTTGCCTTGATCTCCTTCCCTCGCTTACTCGGCACCATCTACTGCTTGGCAATTTATTGGTCCGTCCTCCTCTTCCTTTCCCCCTCTGTTTCTGAGGCTTCTGATGCTTCTGAGGTTCCACTAGAGGACGCACTAGGTCTATAGTCCTCTTGTTTTTTCCCCCGTATCCGCTGGAAATTTATTTCCATCAGTTCCCCTGGTCCCGTCTCTGCCCTTCTGTACATATAGGGGTACTGTCGTGCTATGTGGCCGTCATTGCCGCACTCAAAGCACTTAGTGCGGGGGCATTGGCCCCCAGGAGTCCTACTTTTCCGCACCATGGCACTTCCTATCTTGTTTTCCTCGTCCATTGCGTATTCTGACCTGGTTCGGTCGCCTTTCTCTACCCGTACCTCTATCTTTACTACTTATCCCTGGGTTCTCTTCTCTCCATGGTGTTGACGGATTCCTTGTGCGGTGGTACAGTACTCTGTTCCTCCATCATCGACATCTGTCCTTGCATCCTCCTCTCTAGTGCTGGCGTCAATCATGTCTTGAGCACATTCCACAAAAGTGCGGTCTCGGGGGAAACCTTCTCTTTTATTTGTCTCCTTAGCCAGTTGCAGTTTCATGATGGAGTCAATAAAATTCATCTTCCAACTGACAACATCCGCTCCAAGTGTCTCTCTCATCTTTTCTGTGGCCAGATTAAACTGTCCTAACAGCGTGGCTGCGTACTCTCTGTCAGACTCAGCACAGGCTTTCTCCTCTCCCGCAGGATGTAGAAAATGTCTTTCTCTGGGGACCATCTTCCTCCTCCATGGGCCTTCTTTAACTTTTCCTTCACTACTGGCCATGCAGTTTCCTCGTCTGCCTGAATATGGTTCAAAACACTTCGCTTGATCCGGCATATGAGCGATGCCTTGAGGGAAATCGCGTCATTCTTGTCCAGCAACTCCTCTGCGACCTTGGCTGCCAACCTCTCCATGACGCGATCTCCACCTTTAATAAAGTGGTTTAACTCACCGATTTCACCTGAGAACCGCTCCAAGTCTGAGATGGCTTTTCTAATATCCTGAGAGGTTACAGCTCTCACTTTCATTTTAGCCAACATATTGGCGTGAGCAGCCGCGAGAGTGGTCTCGGGGGTAGCACCGGAACCGCCGCCGGGTCTGCCGGGGCCGCAGGAACTCAAGGAGCTGGTTGCCTAATTGCGGGCTGTGGTTGACCATCACGATTAACCATCTTGGTCAGTAAAAAAAAAATGACAATATAGACGAAATAAAAGATGAGAAAGCCGGAGGAAAGAAGAGAAAAAAAAATCCCTGATGAGAGAACAGTTTAAAAATATAATCTTCAATCGGTGACGTTTTTATAAAAAAGATTTTGAATAAAAAAAAAAAAAAGATTTAGAGAATAAAAATATCTTCATTCAGTGAAAAATCTTCATTCAGTTTCCGGGTCTCGGCACCACTTACGAGCAGGTGGGCTGAAAGGCTTGAAGAAAAAGGAAAAGAGGGAACAGAATCAAAACGCATGCTTACTAGAAAGATACTGCTTTATAATCTCTGTGATGCTCCTATTAGGCATTATTGGGGTTTATTTACATGGGGAGTTATGATTAGAGTTGTATACAGGCCTTGTCCAACCATAACTTATATATGTATATAAATA
>NW_027114669.1:140075-147015 GCF_000696795.3 Halyomorpha halys
TTTTGTTTTATATACATCTCCTGTACTTTTTTAGCTTTATATTTTACGTATTTTTATATGAAACTTTTACTCTTGCCATTATTACTTGTTTTTTATTCTTTTCATTGTATCTTATCTTTTTATTTTCATTCCTATCATTGTATCTTATCATAGTATCATTTTGTATCTTTTTAGCCCTGATGAAGCCCTGCAAAGTGGGGCGAAACGTTGGAAAATAGATAGTTGTAAACTATTTTTGTTTCACTTTTGACCGCAACCCTGACCATCTTCTTATATAATAATAATAATACTTTGTATTGTGTGTGTATTGAAAAATTGACGATAAATGGAGAGATCAACAAGTTCAAAAATAATAACCAAATTTCGTAAAAGCAGTGAACATTACAATAACATAAGAAACACACTAAAATTTAGTTCTGTTGGGTTCACTAATGTCTAACGACCTCATTAATCTGGGATTTAATTATTCAGGAAGTATTACTTACATGTATCGAAGAATGAATATAGAAGAAGGCGAGCCAATGGAGGTCAATGTCCAACAAGTTCAGAGGAAAAGCCTTCGGCAGAGACTGAGCGGATCAAGTGAGTCGGCGGAAGTTGTTGGAGTAACAGAAACTGAAGACGAAGTGGATGAACAAAGGAATGGTCGTGAGAAAGCACGTGGAGGCGAGGACTAGGAGGAAGGAAGACACGTGAGATCTGAGGAGGATGTAAGCAGAGAGGCGACCGCACATTGACAAACTATCACGTGAAAGGAGAGGAGAGCTGTCTGCCTATTATCCCAGTGAACGAAAGAGTAAGCTGTCTGGTGGACACGAGCAGTTCAAAAACTATTTCTTGTAGAGAAGTACTAATTAGCATCGAGGGGAGGACACTCCAAGTAAAGGTTTGCAAATGTAAATTAATCACTCTGGGTGGACCATGCAGTATAGAGGATAGGACTGGGTAAGTGGAGGGCTAAATGGAGCATTTCAACAATTCATGTAGTGAGTAGGATGCTTAGGGATTATCAGGTGATTATTGGTTGTGAACTTTTAGGGAAGGTGGGGCTAAGATAATAAAAGAACAGTAATGGGAAATGGAATATTAAAATCGGACGAAAGAAGTGCAGATGCCAATAGCAGACGGGAAGGCGCGAGTAGTGGCAGTAACGCAGGTGGAGAATTAGAAGGACGCCATTACAACGGATTTGACGATATTTTTTTTAATGAAGGAGACGTATTGAGTTCAACAGAATGGACGGTTCATGGGATTCCACTAAAGCAGGAACGAGTGACATGTGTTAGAGAACGATGATACCCACAGGCACTCCGGGAGAACAAAAGAGACGAAATCGAAAACATCGATAAAAAAAATTCGAAAAATTTAGAAGACAAGGATTCATTGTAGACAGTACGTCACCCTATAATAGTTCGTTGTGGGCGGTGTGGAAGAAGCCTACGCCAGGTGAGAACGGGGAGATATATAGGGTGGTCATCGATTAACATAAGCTCAATGATAATGCCGTCGCTGATAAGTATCGGATAACGAGGTTTGAGAATATCCTTGACAGACTAGGAGGGGCTAAAATCTTCAGCACTTTAGACGTGAAAGGAGGGTATCACCAAATTCGTATGCTCCCACTAAGAATTTAGGAGAATGCCGTTTGGTCTGAAGAACGCGAACAATACATTTCAAAGGTTAACAGACGAATTTTTGAGAGATATAGATGAATCAGTATGCCAGATTTACCTGGATGGCTTCCTGGTGCTTAGTAAATTGGTTACAGACAGTGTGAAACACTTAAAGAGCGTTCTTCAGAGGATGCGAGAATTCGGACTAAAACTATCTCGAGAGAAGTCATTGCTGGGACAAAAACAAATACATTTTCTAGGACACACCATATCTCAGGAGGGGGTAAGATCGGGCCATTGAAAACAATATAAGAAATTGTATAGATCAGTAGCAGAAGGAACCAGTACTAGCATTTCCTGACTTACAAAAGCAGTTCACGCTCACGACAGACGCTAGTGAGTACGCGCAGGGAGCAGTGCTTTCACAAGAAAGTGAGGTAAGGTATCACAGAGGCAGAAGCACGTTACAGCGCCTTTGAATGAGAACGACTGTGTTATATATTATTATTTATTATAAGTATATATCATATTATAGACCATACTATGGTCAAGAGAGCATTCCCAATCCTACTTGTTCGGGAGAAGATTTAGGGTCCAGACGGACCACGTTCCCCTCCAATGGGTGAAGAAGCTAAAGGAATCGTCGGTGATAATTACAAGGTGGAAAGAACTGTTGAACCAGTACAACATGGACATCACGTATAAACCTGGCAAGCAAAACGTTGTAGCAGATTGGCTCTCGCGAGCAATAATGGTAGAACGCAGTAGAATATGACCAAGGAAAAACGTCAGGAATTGGATGTTAGTTTTTGAGAGAGTGGACTCCGGAAGAAGCACAGCAATCGGCCTCACCAGAAAACCAGAATGGGGAGGAGACGTTTGCAGAAGAAAATTTAAACGACGAAAGACCGACGAAAATGGAGGAGCTTGAGGAGATTATCAACAAGAAGAGGTACCAGATTATTTGGAAGACAAAACGACGGGGTTACTGAAGATAGAACATAGCAAGTACGGCAGCAGTATCACTTCGACTATCTGGTCACAACCGGGTGTCAAAGAGGATCAAATCTGTAGAGAACTAAAAGAAGCATTCAACGCCGGTAAGATTTACCATTTATATGTTGGAAACGTGACAGTATGCGAAAAGAACTAACTGCTATGGAGAATGGAAAAAATTGGCATAGATCGATCGTTTAATTGATGCCTGCGTGATCCAGAACATCAAAAGGAAGTGTAGGCGTATCACTAAGGCAAAACTAATCATCATGGGCTGAACAAGACTTTACAAGCATTGCAGCGCAAATATTTCTGGTGGGGCAGAAAACGCACAATCCAGGAGATTCTTGGGAAATGCCTGGTGTGCCTCAGTACGAAGTATGATCGGTATCAACCCCGTGTAGCTCAAGAAGAGACCTCTACCGCGAACACACCGCTAAGCGACTTACAGGTGAATTCTTTCACCTAGAAAGGCTATATGTGAGACATAGTCATCGATTTATTCAGTAAGGTAACTATGGCATGTACAGGACAGATGCAGTTTTACGAGCTCTTCGGACATGGTTCTAATTATATGGTGTGCCCGACAGAATTACTTCCAACAGTGGGAGAGAATTTAACAATACAAGCATCAGAGAGGAAATGAGAATATTGGAAGTGGTTGGGCACCTCAACATCCAGAAAGCCGCCGAGGGATAGAGCGACTCCAATGCACTCTAAGTGACGAGCGTACCAGATAGAAAGGGGACTGGAAGCTGATTACGCCATGGAACGGGCAGACGCAGCATACAACCACTCCATACACACTGTCACTGTCTTGGCATATTCGAAATTCTTTTTTGGGATGCGGGTGCGTCGACGGACTACCGTGGTCCTTTGTCGGGAGAAGATGAAATGGCCGGTAATGTTTTGGTCTTGCATAACTTAGGAACAGGATTCGCAAGGGAAAAAGTAGAAGAATGGTACAGCATAACTTCTGCTCTCTATACCTGTAATATCATAGTCGTTAGTGTAAATTTATTTGGTGAACAAAGGTATATTCCGGGACCCAATTCTGAATCTTTCTCAGAAAACCCACCGGTAGCAGTTCCACCAATTACAAATCAGTTTCCACCTCTACCGTAAATCACCATGCCACAAGCACATGCCAATGCTCTGGAGTGGAAATTAGGACGGGAATGGCACAAGATCTCAGGTACAATATCAGACAGTGTATGGAGAGGTTGCTGCAAGAGCCAGTACTTGCTTTTCCAGATTTCACTCGGCAATCCACAATATCAATAGATGCCAGGGAGTTTGCGCTAGGAGCGATGATGTCTCATCGAATCATCAGAGCGAAATGGGAGAGCGCCCAGTGGCATACGCCAGCAGGTGCCTTATAAAGACGGAAATTAGATATAGCATAATGGAGCGAGCACTCCTTGGATTAGTGTGGGCTGTCGATCACTTTTGAGCATATGAGTTCAGTAGAAGGTTCAAGTTACATACTGACCACAAACCACTCTAGTGAGTGGCAAAACTGAAGAGTCCGCCAGAATTACAGGTTGGAAGGTGTTCCTAGCCAAATATAACATGGATACACTATATAAACCAGGTAAAAAAAAGTGGTTGGTTGTCTCGATCACTGTGGAACAAGAAAAGGGACAATGAGGCTGCGAGAATGGACGCGAAGATAGAAAGAACATTGGTGACCACGATTGATCTCTTGCGGCAATGGTGCACCAGGTTTTCGGAGGAAGTTTTGGAACGGCCGCATCTCCTTGGATGGGGGAAGAGAATTCGAAAGGAAATGAAGGATATCGATGTGATGTGGCACCTTAACACACCAGGAATGATTGAGGTCGAACTCCCTGATTCTCTGGAATTCGTCCGAGGTACTCTTTTTCCGTATTGCTTACAATGGACTGTTGTTGGGCAAAGTGCTGACAATTCCTTCTGTAAACTTTCTATTTCTTCCCTAATGTGTTTTCGAAATGCCTGGGGATATCACTTCTTCTTAACGTGCTTCACCCTGTCCTGCTTCAATGTGATTTCGTGCACCGTTTTTCCTGTAACTCTCGGTACTTCCCCTTCTTTACAAAAAATATCATCATATTACTTCAATATTGCCTCTTTCCTACTCTCCCTCTAGTTAATCACACCCGTTCTCGCTTACAGTCATACACGAGCTTATGACAGCTGTACCTCTTCACTCCAATTCTAATATTCCACTGAAACCCCCTATTTTTTATTTTCGCTATCACCTTTTCCAAAATATCTCGTAGTCAATGATTATCAGTGATAATCAATGATTATCTGATTGTCTCGGGACATTTTCCTCATTATATGGACTGTTACCTTTCCTACCTTAGCCCCCAGTTACCCAATTCTATTTCTGATTTTCCTTTAATGCTACAAGGCCTAACCAGAGTGATCAACTGGCAGTTACATACTCTGACCTGTAGTTCCCTCATTCCATCACTCAATCTCTCTAGGGCCTAATGTGTTTAATAATGGAGACTAATGTGTTTCCCAGGGTTAATCAGACAGCTTACTCCTCTCTTCGCTCATATAATAGGCAAACTGCCATGCTCCTCTCACATGGTGGCTCTCCAACGTGCGGTCGCCCCTCTGTGAGTATACTCCTCAAAACTCTCCTTGATTCTACCTGTTTTTTCGCTTCTTCTCCAAGTCCTCCTCTTACCTTCACCACAGGAGATACCTACTGCAGAAGCACCGCTCAATGATCTACAGGTCGACACTTTCACTAGGAGGGGATATAAATGGATAACCATATTTGATCTCTTGAGTAACGCGGCGATGGCGCATCAGGTTCTGGACAAGTTGTCGAAAGCAGTGTTGGCAGCTTTCCGGTTGTGGTTTCAATTCTACGGATCTCCGGAGCGCATCTCATCAGATTCAGGTAGAGCATTCGACAATGCCATGTTTCGAACATAAATGAAGGACATTGACGTAACATGACTTCTCAACGCACCAGGGCACCCCAAGAGTAGAGGAGGCATAAAGTGGCTTCATGACACGTTATATGTATTATATTATATAGGCTTCATCGATACTTTAATATATAAGTTATCGATACTTGTATATAAGTTATATATACACATAACTTAGGAGTAGTCAAGAACGAAATGAAAAAAAAAAAAGTTATAAGGAACGAATGGAAGTGAAATACTGCCATTATTGAGTCCAGTACCTCTGGACCGAATTTATTTTTTAATAATCCAACTTTTATTCTATAATATTTTATGTTGTAGTACCATACAAGATACGCTTTTCAAAGATAAACAAACTTCATCTTTCGGTATTAGACATTTGAGCCAGCAAGTTACTTATTTTTTGATTTTCTGCAGTCAAAATATCAACGATACAATTTACAAGAAAAACACTAGTTTGACCACTGAAACAAATACCATTTATGCACATTCCTCTCAAGCTTACTATATTAAAATACAACAAATAAAACAAAAAATAAATAAATAAATTAAAATAAAAAATAAATATGTAGAAAATTAAAATAATAATTATTTTTTATTTTTCCTATTGCCACATTGATTATTTTGTAGCCAGATTGCATTTTGAAACATCAGAGATCATTTCGTAGATCTGAAACTCGTTGCTTTGGTTAATAAAAGTTGGATTGCAAAATATATTCTGTGGTTTGAATATTCAGATTAGATTTATATGTGTGAGTGGTATTTTTTTTAATTAATTTTATTTGTATTCAAAATGGACAATAATATGGAACTAGAAAGGAATACATCCCGCGAAAATTCTGAAGATGAGACAGCCATATCAGAAATAAGCGAAACAGACTCACAATATCTAAAAAGAAGGACGCTCCAAAAGAGAAACCGAAACATCGCTCCCGGATCCGCGGGAACTTCACCTAATATATAAAAAAAAATAAAACAGTCAAACCTAAACAACCTATCGAAAAGCCAACCAAAAATCGCAGTAAGACCACTGCAGTCATAACAGGGGAAACTACTTTACCATCGACTTCTACCACTAACAATATTGTTTCCGCTAATAATCAGCCAGTCGAAACTTCGAACCCGGTTAACTTCTCAGAACCGGAGCCACCACCTATTTATGTTTCAAACATTGAAAATTTTGTTTCATTCGGTAGAGAAATTGCAAATTTAATAGGACAGACAAATTTCAGTTGTTTCTCCAGAGTAAAATATATAAAAATCAATACTACAAAGAAGGAATAACTACGCGATGAAAAAGCATATAGAGTGGTCCTAAGAGGCCTTCATTCAACTACCCCCACAAGTGAAATAAAAAGTGGATTAAAAGAAATAGAACATAACGTCCGAAATATCTCT
>NW_027114669.1:151300-152175 GCF_000696795.3 Halyomorpha halys
CTTTCTTTTAAGTTACAAAGTGGGTTAAAAAAGTATTGTCACATTTTTTTTTTACATTTCATTTTTAAAAATTAAAAATTTTACTCTTAAATAATAAAATTTCATAAAAAATAATATTGTAAAAGAAATATTAAAAATTGGAAAAATAAATAATGAAATTATCCTTTTTAAAAAGTCAAAAACGTATTGGCACACATTTAATTATGTGCATATTTTATAAATTTGAACCTGATGGCAATAATATTTTATTATCAAACCATTGGCATCTATTGTCCCAAAATTGAACTAAAATAATCTTTATAGTTTTGAAAATATTGTTTTCATTTTTACGTGTTTCACAACTTTCTTTTAAGTTACAAAGTGGGTTAAAAAAGTATTGTTTCAATTTTTTTTTAATACTTCATTATTAAAAATTAAAAATTTTACTTTTAAACAATAAAATATATTATTGTTAAAGAAATATGAAAAATGATGAAATCATTCTTTTTAAAAAGTCAAAAACGTATTGACACACATTTAATTATGTGCATATTTTATAAATTTTGAACCCGATGACACTAATATTTTATTATCAAACCATTGGCATCTATGACTGCCTGTGATCTTGGCATTGATGAAACAAGACTTAGTGTTACTTCTTGACCAATTTTACGCAATTGCTCAGACAAAATATCCTTTAACACATGCCTTGAGGAAATTTAATTCTTTCTCATTTTTAGTTCCTATAGTTGACATTTTATGTTCTATAGCATTAGTGTCTGGAGACTGTGGCGGCAATTTAAGTTGCCCTCGGAACATTGTACAACATTCACTCTTTCGTTTTGTTTGCCGTGTACTTTGGATCATTGTCTTGGAAAATAAAAGTATCTTTTATT
>NW_027114669.1:152410-154358 GCF_000696795.3 Halyomorpha halys
ATGTTCACGCAACATACGATTGTAATAGTACAGGATTAAACTCGTATTTACCGTTATGAAGTTGTGAAATTCATGCTGAAAATAAAAAAAAATATTGATTTTTAAAACATAAACTGTAAGTTCAGAAATTATTCTCTTACTATATGAATTTTAAAAATGCAATATTTTTTATTAGGATCTAGATACCAGCACTTGAACATCTTTTAATTTGTATGATTAATTCATACAAAAACAAATATCGTTAATACATTAATATATAGAGCAGAGCCTTAGCGACCCAAACAAAGACTCAAACCAAAACGAAACCATTGGATTATGTGATAAATCAATGGACCTTTTATTAACAAATCACTCAAATGCAACAAACATGCAAAATTGGTGTTAACTTGCTTTTAATGATACATTTACTAATTAGTTTTAGTTGAAACAGTAATTTTGAGTATCTAAAATAGTATTCTTTATTAAAAATGGTTGAATGCCAAGCGCTACAGATCCTGGTGATGTAAGTGTTGGTAATATACTGAGTATGAAGCAAACGGTATAAGCTAAGCTCTGTTATAATTTGATTTTCAGTTTTTTCTAAAAGGCACTATAAATCCTTTGAGATTGAGATTTGTGTTCTTATTAATGGTTTAATAAAATCATGTATAATTTCCTCAATCACTAAGTCGTGGTATTTCAGATTTATTAGAGTCTATTAATACTTTGTCGTGATTTTACATGCTATTAGATATTGCGGAGTGGTCTGTCTGTCAGAGGATTTAGTACGCGGCCTTAACTCCTGCTAATTTTTATGTTTGTTTACTCAAACAAAGTAGACCTAGCTTGTGTTATTTTTCATAGTAAATGTTATTATACTGAGACGTAAAAGCGCATCCCGTGTTTTGTTTCCCTCTATTTAGATTTCGATAGTAAGTCGGAATTGCCATCGATGTGCTGCGTTAGTTGGACTTTTAGTGGTGAATGTTGCCATTGTTTTGCATAAACTTATAATTCAATACTGTTTGTCCGATGTCTTTGTAATTCCGGTTCTGCTTTTTAATTGTAATTAAGTGTTATCAATTCTTTGATGGTATGAATTGGTTGTATTCCCGATTGCACGCAGACAACATACAAGAAATATTATATGGAAGGCTCTGCTGATTTTAATTCCATTTAGTCTTTGAAGTCTTTCTAGTTTTCTGAGGTTCATTATCTTTGTACTGTCCTAATCCCAGGTGGGTACAGCATAGGATGCGATATTGACATGTTATGAAAACATCGAACTTAATGTTGCATCCAACGATGTTCTAAAATTGATTTATTGAAGCTTATGATTTATTAACACGTATGGCTCAATTTTTCAAGTGAGTAACAATAAAAAAAATTAACGGATTCCTATCAACAATGTGGTGGGAGAGGGAAGTACTTCCTACATTCACGCCAACAGTGGGACAAAGATGTACCAATGAACCAATCAGAGCGATTCTTCAACACATGTTGTTATCATTCCAGAACCTTCCATGAGGGTTTTTTTTTTTTTAGGCAATCCACGTCGAAGGTGATGTTTGCCTAGTTATCAACTGGTGACCAACCTATTCTAACCATGGTTGGGGGTCAAGTTTTTCATGAGGGTTGAAAAACAGTTTTCACGAGAGTGACTACTTAAGTTTCTGTGTACTTGATTTTTTCTCAATAATTAAGATGTCTCCTAAAAGTACCGTTTAGAAATATTTTTCCAAAAGAACGGGCAGTATTTTTCCAAAACCACTGACATTTTTCTCTCATAATAATAATTATAAGAATTCTATGGTTAACGTTGCAGTGAAGTATTTGTCAGTAATGGCGCTATATCGTTCCATCAGAAAGAGGTTTTTCCTAAACTGGTGGGATAGTAAGTGAAAAAAGAAGTTGACTTAAGGCTAAATGTACCCTTCCTGGGACGCACCAGAATTTACTTTTCTATTTA
>NW_027114669.1:158233-164580 GCF_000696795.3 Halyomorpha halys
ATTACTGTTTACAATAAAGAAAAATAAGCATGTTCAGTTGTCCCTAAGTAGTGGTTTTGCATCATGAATTCAAATTAGTGTAAATATGTAATTAATTTTCTTTTATATATTTAATTTGAATATAAAAGATTTTTATTGTAATCTGTTCTTATTAATTTTTTTATATTAAACTCCATTGAACCTAATTCAAAAAGTTTTTAAATTATATTACTGAAATGGATGTTCCAAAACATCGATGAATTTTAGGGAATGTTTTGAATATCAATACTTTAATATTCGAATTGTTGTCGATGTCGCATCCCTTGTAGAGCATAAACAAGTTTCGGAACTATTGCACCTTTATATGTAATCCTCAGAATTTCCGCTTTTAGTCCCCACGCCTGTCTTAAGGCAATTGTTAATCCGTTTACTGTTAGTAGTGCTTTTTTTACTAATCTGTAAACATAGACTTTCTAACTGAGTTTCATGTTGAAAGTTAACTCTAAAATCTGTCATGAAATCAGTTTGTGACAGTTTTTGAATTCAGTAGTATATTAATTTGAGAGAATTTCCGTTTTCTATTTAATATTTTTATTCATTAAGGCTAAATGTACCGATTTTTAGTAAGTTTTTTTTTTCAAGAGATGGAAGCACTTTCGGGGCAAATTTACTTTTCTTCTCATTTGAATACGGAATAATAAATTGCCCATCTGTAAACGGATTTACCATCTAACGCCATAGAAGTTACTGAAATTGTTTCATTAATTTTTGTCGTAATTATTTTGGGATTTAAAAAATTTATCTTTGTTATTATTTGTAAATCAAAAAAAGTGAGCTTATAGGCACTTGACCACAAGCAAATAAAACAAGTCTGCGCAAAAAGATTCATTTTTGGTAGCATAGGATGATCCTAAAGAGAAAAATACGATTTAGGATTAAAGCCGCTAGATTTGTAATTGCTAGACCAGAGGAAGTGGCAGCTTACTCCCACTTCTCTAGATGTTGATGCTAAGAGAGCCGCAAAGTTTGTCTGCTTGATCTATGTTTTCCACGCATTTTTGTATTATATTATATATTTTTTTATTTTTTCACTAATACTAAAGAGGAATTCCGAAATTAGAATACGATATTTTTAAAATTAAAATAATTTTAATTTTAATAATAATGTTTTTAATTTTTTTTCTTTTGGTGAATTTTTATTTCCTTGTCAAAATATTTCATTGCTAAATTTATCATAATTTACCATTGTAATCACTCTATTGTTTTAGTTTATTTTTCTCATATTTAGAGAAATAAAACGAAAATTAGAAATAAGTATTGTATCGGATAATATTTATGAGAAGAGGATAGTTGGAGGTGCGGTCAGAGAATAACACAAATAAGTTAAAAAGCTTATTTACTAATGCCAACGTTTCGGCCAGAATTTATAGCCTTCATCTGGGCTAAGAAAAAAACAACAAAATAACAACCAGTGAATAACGGATATATAGAATGATTATAGTAAATAATTGTACAGAATGAATATAGATAAAAATAATGTAATGAAATAAAAGGTGTATATAGGTAATTAAATATGTGAGTAAAATAACATAATTAATAAAATAAAAATGTAAAGTTATATAATGCAAAGAAACTTTGAAATACGAATAATTTAATTTAATAATAATAATTTAAAAATGGAAAGAAAATACACGTAACTAATGTAATATGTAAGTCGAAAAAAGAAGCATAGAGAAACAAAAGACAAAGTTAGTATGACAAAGAAGTAATTAGAAAATAATAATAATACTTTGTATTGTGTGTGTATTGAAAAATAGAATCACAAAATGAGAGATCATCAAGTTCAAAAATAATAAGCAAATTTAATAAAAGCAGAGAACATCACAAAAAACATAAGAAACACATTAAAATTTAGTTCTGTCGGGTTCACTAATGCCTAACGACCTCATTAATCTGGGATTTAATAATTCAGGAAGAATTACTTACATGTATAGAAGAAGGAATATGGAAGAAGGCGAGCCAATGGAGGTAAAAGCCCAACAAGTTCAGAGGAAAAGCCTTCGGCAGAGACAGAGCGGATCGTCAAGTGAGTCGGCGGAAGTTTCAGGAGTAACAGAAACTGAAGACGAAGTTGATGAACAAAGGGATGGTCGTGAGCAAAGGAGCCGAGAAAGCACGTAGAGGCGAGGACTAGGAGGAAGGAAGACACGTGAGATCTGAGGAGGATGTAAGCAGAGAGGTGACCGCACATTGACAAACTATCACGTGAAAGGGGAGCAGAGCGGTCTGCCTATTATCCGAGTGAACGGGAGAGTAAGCTGTCTGGTGGACACGAGCAGTTCAAAACCATTTCTTGTAGAGAAGTACTAATTAGCGGCGAGGGGAGGACACTCCAAGTAAAGGTTTGCAAATGTAAATTAATCAGTTTGGGTGGACCATGCAGTATAGAGGATAGAACTGGGTAAGTGAGAGGCTAAAGGGGGCATTTCAACAATTCATGTAGTAAGTAGGATGCTTAGGGATAATCAGGTGATTATTGGTTGTGATATTTTAGAGAAGGTGGGGCTAAGATAATAAAAGAATAGTAATGGGAAATAGAATATTAAAATCGGAGGAAAGAAGTGCAGATGCCAATAGCATACGGGAAGGCGCGAGTAGGGGCAGTAACGCAGTTGAAATATTGGACGCCATTACAACGGATTAGACGATATTTTCTTTAATGTAGGAGAGGTATTGAGTTCAACAGAAAGGACGGTTCATGAGATTCCACCAAAGCAGGAAAGAGTGACATATGTTAGGGAACGAAGATACCCACAGGCATTCCGGAAGAACATAAGAGACGAAATCGAAAACTTCGATAAAAAAAATTCGAAAACTTGTCTGAAAAAAGACAAGGATTCATTGTAGACAGTATGTCACCTAATAATAGTTCATTGTAGGCGGTGTGGAAGAAGCCTACGCCAGGTGAGAACGGGGAGATGTATAAGGTAGTCATTGATTAAGGTAAGGTCAATGATAATACTGTCGCTGATAAGTATCGGATACCGAGGTTTGAGGATATCCTTTGATAAGGAGGATATCCTTGACAGACTAGGAGGGGCTAAAATCTTTAGCAGCTTAAACATAAAAGCAGGGTATCACCAGATTCGTATGCACCCAGAGGACCAACACAAAACGGCTTTTACTTTCGAACGAGGACACTAAGAATTTAGGAGAATGCAGTTTGGTCTGAAGAACACGAACATTACATTTCAAAGGTTAACAGGCGTATTTTTGAGAGGTATAGATGAATCAGTACGCCAGATTTACCTGGATGACCTCCTGGTGTTTAGTAAATTGGTTACAGACAGTGTGAAACACTTAAAGAGCGTTCTTCAGAGGATGCGAGAATTCGGACTAAAACTATCTCAAGAGAAGTCATTGCCGGGACAAAAACAAATACATTTTCTAGGACACACCATATCTCAGGAGGGGGTAAGATCGGGCCATTGAAGAGAATATAAGAAAATGTATAGATCAGTAGCAGAAGGAACCAGTACTAGCGTTTCCAAACAGTTCACGCTCACGACAGACGTTAGTGAGTACGCGCTGGGAGCAGTGCTGTCATAAAAAAATGGAGGAGCTTGAGGATATTATCAATAACAAGAGGTACCAGATTATTTGGAAGACATAAACCTAGTGATTAGTGAAGATGGAACATAATAATTACGGCAGCAGTATCATTTCGACTATCTGGTCACAACCGGGTGTCAAAGAAGGTCAAATCTGTACAGAATTAAAAGAAGTATGCCACGCCGGTAAGATTCACCATTTATATGTTAGAAACGCGACAGTATGGAAAAGAACTAACTGCTATGGATAATGGAAAAAATTGGCATAGATCGATCGATTATTCGATGCTCATTGATGATAGGCCTCCTGCGAGATCCAGAACATCAAAAGGAAGTGTTGGCGTATCACTAAGGAAAAACTAATCATCATGGGCTGAACGAGACTTGCGGCGCAAATATTTCTGGTGGGGCAGAAAACGCACAATCCAGGAGATTCTTGGGAAATGTGAGGTGAGCTTCAGTACGAAGTATGAACGGCACCCACCCCGTGCAGCTCAAGAAGAGACCTCTACCACGAACACACCGCTAAGCGACTTACAAATCGTATAGATATTAACAAACAATTTTAGTTTTCCTCTCTCTTCTCAAGTGATCATAGATTTAAATTCGGACCATATCCCTGTATTATTCATTTTATCAACAGAGATAAACTATGAAAGGGTGAGAAAATTCCTCATTAATGGAGTAATCGATTTGGAATCGTACAAAATTCTTGTCGATGAAGTATAACGACGTTAAATGAGTCGGTCTCAAACATGAGGCCACTGTACGACCTTTCCATTTAAGGGGAAAAACATTTTCTGGCAGCTGCCCAAAATCAATACTGCTAAAAATTGAAGAGAAAAAATCACGCAAGGAGGCTGTGGATCCACACTAGAAACCCTGTACACAAAAAGAAATGGAACCACCTCAAACATAAAACTAATAAGGCTCTGGATGAATGGGCGTATTCTAAATATCAGGGATATGTGGAAAATGTAGAACTAAAGGACCATTCATTATGGAACACTACGCGATGTTCATTTGATAAACGTGAAAAAATTCCAAGTCTAGTAGAATATAATGAATTCATCACCAGTGATGCCTGAAGGGTTCACTGATTTCTTTGAGAAAACAATCTCCAATACAGAAATAAGTCCGAATTTAGTCACTGATGGAATTGACAAATATCTAAATCTCCCCCTCGCAACAGTCAGCTTCCACCTAAATTCACGTCCCCCAAAAGAAATCCAGGACCTGATTAAAAAGCTCAAGGTGAAGAAAAGTCCTGGCCATGATTTGATCCCAGTCATAGCAATTAAAATGTTACCCAGGAAAGCTGTCGTTTTCATCACGTCAATTTTTAACAGTTGCCTTCGTACTGGATACTTTCCTGATACATGAAAGAAATCCGAACTGATAGTAATTCACAAGCCTGGTAAGAATGGTAAACAAGTCAGCAGCTATAGACCTATCAGTTTGTTACCCATTTTTGGAAAATTACTGGAATCAGCTATAAAAAACATAATTCTTTTTTTTAGAGCATCGATGAAATTATGTCGGAATGTTGTTGCTTATATTCCATGTCGATACTAAAATACTACACAATATCGAAATTAATATGTAATATGAAAATAAAATAACGATAATCCATTTTTAAAATATCTATACGATTTGTTGTCTTTTTAAACAAAATATCGATATTTCCATAAAGTAATATCGCAATATTGTTGCTCATATTCCATATCGATACCACAATACTACAAAGTATCGAAATAAATATGTGATTATCACACAAACATATCGAAATTACATTTTTCAATTATCTATTATATTATTGTGTAGTATTTTTAAACTATAAAGTATAGAAATAAATATATAATTGGCAAAAAAAATTATCGATATTCCTGTTTTAAAATATCTATTCAATTTTCTAGTAATTTTAAACAAAATATTTATATTATGATGAATTAATATCGGAATATTGTTGCTTATATTCCATATCGATATTACGACACTATAAAGTATAGAAATAAATATATAATTAGCAAAAAAAAAATCGATATTCCTGTTTTAAAATTTCTATTAAATTTTCTAGTATTTTTAAACAAAATATCGATATTTCGATAAAGTAATATCGGAATATTGTTCTAATATCCTATACCGATATTAAAACAGTGGAAAATATCGAACTAAATATGTATTTATCTAAATAAAATATCAATATTACATTATTTTCAATTATTTTTACAATTGTGTAGTCTTTTTTAAAAAAATATCGATATTTTGTTAAAAATGATTAAAATATTATAGAGAGATATTGAGAAAGGAATATCGATATTTTATTTTGATATTACATATTTATTTCAATATTTTATAGTGTCGTAATATCGATATGGTGTATAAGCAAAAATATTCCGATATTATTTTATCGAAATATCTATGTTTTGTTTAAAAAGACTACACAATTGTATAGATAATTGAAAAATGTAATATCAATATTTTTGTATGATGATCACTTATTGTTAAATAAGACTAGAAAATTGAATAGACATTTTAAAATAGGAATATTGTTATTTTATTTTGCGGATTACATATTTATTTCAATATTTTTTAATATTTATATATAGGGAGATGGTCAGGGTTGCGGTCAATAGTGAAACAAAAATAGTTTACAACTATTTATTTTCCAACGTTTCACCCCACTTTGCAGGGCTTCACAAGGGCTAAAAAGATACAAAATGAAACTATGTTAAGATAAAATGATAGAAATAAAAA
>NW_027114670.1:0-2105 GCF_000696795.3 Halyomorpha halys
GTCTGAACTAACAGCGCTCTGGTGGTAAGTCGAGGAACTCCCTCCACAAAAAAGTGTGCCAGCTCCCCCATATTCTCTCTACTAATCAAGCTTTAATTTGAGTGCTAATAGAAATCTGTACATCACATAGTTCTGAGGTATAGATTTCTCAAAATAAATTAACTAACTACTAATCTTTCAGTAGATTTTAAAAAATTTTTGGAGAATTTTCCCAACCATCAGATTTAATAATTAACTCCATTTAAACATATAATTAAAATTCTATCGATTCTGTGTTAACAAATTGTTTTAAATCTTGTTAATTAATTTTAGCAATTTATTGTTTACTTAACATAGCGTCAATGTTTATTTATAAAGATATTATATGTCTAAATCATTAAATTGAAAAGTTTCTGATAAAAATTCTAGAACTAAAATTGAATTTATAGGTTATGTAGTACCATTTTTATGAATTTTTATCATCTACAACCTACTTTGCTTGCATTTCGCATGTTTTGTTCCTTTCTATAATACAAATAGATTAATGATTGGAGAAGTTTGTCGGGGGGTGCGGTCAGCAAAGAACAACATAAATAAAACCATATTTATTTATTTCATACCGACGTTTCGACCTGAGTTTCAAGTCTTCATCAGGGCTATAGAACAAAAGTGATAACAAAAACATTTCGAGAAACATGAAATTGAAAAGGAATAGTATACAAACAAATTTGGAATTATACAAAATATTGATTTGAATCATAAATGATAAAAAATTGATAACTGATAATTGAATAGTAAAAAAAAATAATTGATTGATAATCGTGGAATTAGATGGTAGTAGATTGAAAACAGTGAAGATGAAATATAATATCATGTAGGTAAGAAGATATGTATAATATAAGATATAAGATATGCAAGTAGTGTCTAAAAAACTGAAAAAATAAATAAATAAATTGAATCTACAAATTGAACAATATGACAGACAATGAAAATTAGTGAGTTGTTTACAAGTTGCTAGCCTGCCTTCTACGTTCTATAGCCTGATTGAAGACCGAAACTCAAGGTCAAAACGTCGGCATAAATTAAATAAATATGGTTTTGTTTATTTATGTTGTTCTTTGCTGACCGCACCCCCCGACAAACTTCCCCAATCACTAATCTACGGTCAACTATCTACACCTCATTAAAAAGACATTAAATCGAAAGTAATAGACGAAAAAATTTAAAAGGACAAAACAAACATACAAATGCTCCAAGCATTAGTATGTCTTGGATTTTGCAAATATGGATTGTCTTGCGGCGAGTGGCAAATATGTAGATTGAGCAGAAAGCATTCCTTAATATATGAAGTGTTTTCCCTCTTTGCCATGATGATATGGATAAACTAATTTTAGAATTGAAGTCAACAGTATGTATCTATTTGTGTATTCCTAAAACGTACGACCAAATGGCTTTCAGGGAGTAAGTGTTCAATCACTGCTTAAGTTTCAGTTCTCCTTTTAGAACTCTACGTAATGTAAATGTTAAGTTGAAGTTGTGACATTCCATTTTAACTTCTCACTTGACACGTCATCGTGAAGTCAAATGTGAATCAGAGAATAAGCATACACCGCCTCCGTGTAGATTATTAGGATTTGTATTTAGCACACATACCAGCCTAAGAATGTACTCCCACTTTCTTCTTACCAACAGAAAGTAATAGTCTAAGAGCCCAAGAGGAGAAAAAGTCTGTTATTTCACCCCAATTTCGGATTACTTTAATGAAAACTATGTATAATTACTAGTCAAAATTGATGAGTCTGCCAAGTATAGGTAGAGGGAATAAAATATGGCGGCTGTTTCAAAACCTTAAAAAAAATCTTAATTTTTCATTCGGAGCTCTATATCGTAAAAACTACCAAAAACACTAGAAAACCTGAGAGAACATTATTTAGAGAAAATTAAATTTGCTGAAATATCAGCCCTAACTGTCCAATAGTTCTCGAGATATAGCTTTTTCAAAAGCAAAACGTCTTAAAAACTACTAAAAGATTAGTGGTTAGTTAATATATTTTGAGAAATCTATATCTCAGGAACTATGTGACGTACAGATGTCTATTAGCACTCAAATTAAAGCTAGTTTAATG
>NW_027114670.1:3991-4505 GCF_000696795.3 Halyomorpha halys
GACAAAATAAACTCACAAAATATTAATTTCTAGTTGTTGGTATAAAATGTTGGATTTTTGAAAAAATATATCTCTGGATCCATAAGACACACATATGTCTGCCAACACTCAAAATAAAGGGAATTTAACTTACTATAAAGTACTTTATGACTCATATCTTCGTAGAGGTAGTAGTTTTTATGATATTCACATCTGAATATGAATTTGTACAGTTTTCACTTTATCATCATTCCTTATTAGTGAATTCTCATCTCTCTTTAGCACGAACATTGCTTTATATTTCTTGCTACCTCTTTGGACCTTATCTCATGTCCAGTGTGCTGTTTGGTTACCTCCCTATTTATATGTTCAACTTTGTCTATTTGTATTTTAAATTAAACTCAGTGATTTTATCTATAATTTGACTGTTCTCAACACACTTATTTCCTCTGATTTTTATGTTTATATTTTGAGTCTATTTATAATGTCGGCGTAATGTGTATTTAAGTGTTTAGTGTCAGTTTTGTAGTGTATT
>NW_027114671.1:0-5493 GCF_000696795.3 Halyomorpha halys
ATATATATATATATAAACTGAAGGGGAAATTAGAGTTTTAATTAATAACCAGTTATTGTGTTTGTTTTTTTAGTAAATTCATAACATTGTAGATTTATAATACCTGAATACTAACTTAGTATAGTACGAAGAATATATTTTACTAACTCACATACTCCATTAGCTAAGTTACTGTATTGATATTATTCTGCCGCAATAAATTGATTAATTGTAAGGACGATATCCCAACACTTAATATCCTTGAATATATAATGAGGAAACATTTAAAGTATCATAAGTCATGCAATCACTTTAGGCGGAAATATATCTTCATTTCCAACGTTATGTTAACGATCAACTTTAAAATGGATACATAAGTTAAAACTATATCTAGTGTTGTTTTTTTAAACGAAGCTGGGTTTTTTTTTAAGCTGTGTATAAAATTTAAATAAAAAAATCTCTAATTGGAAGCATATACCTGAGTCACTTAATACTGAGACGTGTCAGAAACCACGAAAAAAAAAAGTTTTTTTTTTTTACCCACACAGGCCACAACTTTACCGGACAAGAGACCAGATACAACTGAATTATAATCTGGAAAAAAAAAGTGTGATGTTGGGCTAGGGACAATTTATCGAAGGGCTTGTATTGGCGGACCAGGGGACTTGGACAGAGCCCAAGCTTGGTAAACAATCCCAAGCCATATCTCTGTCTGCAATCTGGGAGTCGGAATACCAAACCCAGGTGTCAATTATTCAATATCCTGCAAACCTTTGTAGCGTTCAACTAATGTATAAAACGTCCCGGTAATATTTCCGAGAAAGGTGCTTTGGAGGGATCTGAAGATTATCTGGTTCTAGCAAAGGCCAGTAAATCCTTTGTAATAACCGAAAAGGCCCATTTAACTTAGCGTTAAGCAGACTAAAATACCTCATTAACTTTATAAATTAAACCAGAGTAATTTGAAATTCGGTCTGTTAAATCAATTTATAACCAAAAATAAAGAGAAAATATACTTCCATTACTCAAAAAGTGTCCAGGAAAAAATCCTTAGTATCTTCTTCAAGTAATCAATAATTCACAGAATAAAGTGTCACCTTGATAAGTAGTGAATATAATCTGCTATTAAATTTTAAAATAATAAATATAAAAACAATCATAGTTCATTTTATTTTCGGTTTCAAACTAAATCCAATACATGAAAAAGTGATAGCCTGGGAACAACATTCTTATCTTCCTTACATTTAATTTTACTTAGTTAATTTTTTTAATAGGGGTAAATGAGTGTAATGTCTATAAAGGAAGTCAATTTATAACACTTTTTCGATTAGAGGAAAACAGAAATTTTTAAATAAACTTAATATGTATAGAACTTGAAATTATATTAAAAAAAAAACTATTAGTTTTTTACTGGAAGATGTTGATTGACCGTGTGGAAAGATGAAAGGAATATGGTCCGGGTGCGGTAATTAGTTAGATAAAATAGTATAATTCTACTATTTGAGTTTTTTTTTACCGCACCCGGATCATATTCCTTTATTAGTTTTTTACTGTTTAGAAGAAGACATATGAATTTTCAAAGAAACTTTCTCAACCATTAAAAAAATTCTAAGTACTAAAAAAAAATTAATCTTACTAATTGAATAGAAATCTCAAATTATAAGCAGTATACTGTTTTTAGTTTGTTTTTTAAATTATGAAACGAAAATACACGAATTTCAGAGTATCTGAACAATCTAACAAACTACACTGAAAGAGCCAAAAGCTTTTTGTTAAATTTATGCATTAATAAATTGAATTAAAGAAATGTAACTCCAAAGGTAATGTAGTTACCTTTGAGTGGAAAACTAAAATTAAACGACAGTATGTAAAGAGGTCACAGCGGAAAACGCATTTACTCTATGTACAACCTCGATCCTGTTTCATAATGAAACTAATAATATAGAGCTCATAAACACAAATATAATATCGTAATCACTAAGTACTAGACCTAATATTACTAATTGATTTTCATAATGGGGACGGCGACTATTAGTAATATTACAGGAGTTTAAAAGTACAGAAGTCAACAATACAAAGTACAAACAAAAAGACTAATAAAACTAACTTGTATCATACTATAAACAGGGTCGGACATTATTATTATAATTGTAAAATTCAGTTAAAAAATAAACAACAGAATAATATTAACCATATGGTTTTGTATCTTTACATTTTTTTTTTTTTATTTTCACCTGTAAATATAATTTCCAATATTTTGTATATTATGTATAATAATGTGTATATTAAAGTAATATCCACGGTTATTACTTCATAATATTTTTCAAACGTGTAAGAAGCTTATAAAAAGAAACCTGGAAACGAAAGTTAAATTATTATATTTAAATCCACTTAATAAATTTACTAATAAAATATTTTTTTCATGATTTTTTTTTAATTTAGAATTAATATGAGGAAGTCAATAACTTAAAAAAATAAACTTTTATCAAAATACAGAATGTGGTTTAATATAGCATGTTTTTTATCTTTATTAAGTTTGTATTTTATCCACAGCGATAAAAAGTATCATTCATTTAATGAAGAAAAGGGAGAGATTGAACAAGATTACACAACACGTAAATATACAATAATTTTCGAGAAGAAATTATTTTTTTTTAAACTTCTTCATAAAAGTCCATTTCGTCGCCATATCATTATAACGTTTTTTCCTAAAACACGTAATAATTAATCATTATATAGCTAAGTGATAGATAGTATGGTTTCTTACTAAATAACTAACTGAATTATAATTCTAATGTTTGAGCCAACATTTCAAAATAAAACCAATTGAAGTAATGGCGTGAATGTAATATGCTTAAACAAAAATAATTTCATAAAAAAATTTAGAATACAAACATCCGATACCAATCAATACTTAAGTTTCATAAAAGAGAAAATGCAATTATAACTTAAAAATATAACTCATAATCAACGAAGCGATTTTTTATCGAAATATCTTCTTTTTTTTAATACACATGTATTTCATCAAATCATGTCATACTAACGAGAAATTATTTTGTCCCTATTTCGAAATTGAGTTAAGTTCAATTTATATTGTTAGTTTAGTTAAAACTAGTTGCAAGTTTTATTTATTTTTGTTCTTGCACCTCACATTCCTCATCTACACATTTATTCTGATAATAATATTAATATTATGTTAATAACATAATTATATGCCTAAAGGCCGATGTACACTAAGCGTTCCGTACCTTATCTATGCCCTTTCTTATATACCTTTATATTCCTTTTTAAGATAAGATTTCTTTTTACACTTTATTCTTTTCCCTTATATACTGTTTCTGTATATCAATTTCATTGCATAATATTGTAAAAAAGTGGTGTGTAAGAGAAACAGGAACTATAGTGAGAAACTGTAGTTGATACGTAGACAAGAAAAGAACAATAACGTGAAAGGGGCCAACTATACTATTACACAATGTAGTGTGGTGTTGCGCTATAGTATACAGCCTGGAGCCGTACTCGGTTATCTCAAGTCTGAAAATTATTAAAAACCATCAATCTTTATATTTAGTATTTTATTTTAATATATTTTTCTTTTATTTCTCTATATAAAAATTATTGTTTTATTTAGGATATAATTTTATCAATTTTCCTGTAATTTACTAACAAATATATTCCGGACTCAAGTAAAATGCGTTATCAGTATGCTAGCAAATATATTATAGAGTCCAGTTAAATGGATTTATTTATTTTCACTGAACACGAGTAGGAGAAAGAATCATCTTTTGTTACGATAATTATGGTCAATATTTCAAAATACTTCCTAAGTAATGATTTTAAATGTTTGTTTTGTTTTTTTAATTGTCACGATATTTAAAAATCATTTGTAAAATGAATTTATGAATGTTCATTAAAAACTAAATAATTCAGGTATTTAATTAACGATATTTCATTTATTCACCTCTGTTACAGCAAAAAGAGACACAGAAGAGATTGGCTTGGTAAGTAAAATGTAAATACAAGATAAGAAAACAAACCAACAAAAAATAATTAATAATGATGCGAAAACTTTAGTAAATAAAAAAAAATAACGAAAATATATCTAATTACAAGAAACACTAGGTGTTATATAATGAAATAATTTTATAAAATTAAATTAAATCAGTACCACTACAACCCATGAAGGATTAGAGTTATCCCAAAGGGCTCCCGAACCTACACAGCTCACACAACGGGTAAAGTGAAACAGATAATAATTATCTGTCACAGCCGGATTCGAACTCAGATTTTTAAAATATAACTGACTAAAAATATAATTCTTTAAATAAAAATTAGGAAACATAGAAACATTTTATTATATCCCAGCTATTATAAATTCACGATTTAGAAATACACTAAGAGAAAAAGACAATAAAAAAATAAATTCAATATATTAAATAAAACACAATTAATAGAATGAAAAAAACCTCAAAATTTCATAATGAACAAATAATAAATTAAAACTTAAGAAAAATAATTAAATATTAAACTAATGATTTATAACTATGCAGTAAAAAACAAAAACTTAAAAAATAAATACAAAAATGAGTCAATGAAACTGAGTTGAATGGTCTCCTTACTTTGAAGAGATCCACCAAAAATACCAAAAACCTTTAATTTTATTTTTAAGGTTTGACTCCCGAAAATTGAGTTAAATATGAAATGCTGTGGTACTTCATGAATTACATAATTTATTTTTTCCCTTGAAATGAAAGCTAGACAAATTAAAATGATAATATCATAATAATAAATTTACCAATAATAATAATAATAATAATAATAATATCAATATACAGTCATAATATCACAGCAAACAAATAATTTGTAACTTCTTGAATTTTAATTTATATTATATACTAAACTATTTTAGTTGTTTTCTAAAGTGTTTTCTCATAGTTATATTAGTTTATTCTCTTCCGACATTATTGGAATTTAACTAAAATTTTCTACGACGTTATTTGGTTTCCTTAGCAGAGGTCTAAATTATAATGGAAGCCTATGATATAACAATTTCAATTCAACACATCGCATTATCATTACTCAAGAAAGTCAATTAAATGAATGCTAAGGAGATTTATAGAGGCTGTATTAAAGTGGAAGGAAGACGAGGAAGCCATGAAGCCGTATGCAGATAGAATATGTAATTAAGATTAGCAGTGGTTAATGGCGGTAGCAAATGCTAGGGAAGGCCCACATCTCCCAACCTAATTATCCCTCACTATAATGCACAACTATTAGGCTTCAGTCGAGATGAGGAGAATAAAGGATAACCCCGGTGTATCCTAAGGTTTCTCTCCAAGATTAACAAGATAATAGACATTTAGTATCATAAATCATTTTCTTTTTAAATAAAAACTATTGATTGATATTTATTGATAAATATTTACAATCTGCCACAACGCTATAAGACAATAAGAAATAGTGATCACTGAACACATTAATAATTAAAAAAATAAATAAAATAAGAATAAAAAT
>NW_027114672.1:0-708 GCF_000696795.3 Halyomorpha halys
TCATGTAAATATCTTACCATTTTTGTACTCTCACAAATATCACATCAATAATTCATATAGAAATTATTTCTCCCACCACATTGTCATCATATGCCGCCCATCATGTAAATATCTTTCCGTTTTTATAATCCCACATACATCACATTTCATATAAAAAGAATTTCACCCCAATCATCTAAATATCTTTTCATTTTTATATTCCCACAACCATCACATCAATATATCACATAAAAATCATTAACCCCCAACATTGTCATCATATGCCCGCATCATGTAAACATCTTTTCATTTTTGTATTCCCACAAAAATCATAACAATATTTCATATAAAATTCATTGCGCCCCCATCATGTAACTATTTATTCTTTTTTGTATTCCCACAAACATCATAGCAATATTTCATATAAAATCATATAAAATTCATTGCGCCCCCATCATGTAACTATTTATTCTTTTTTGTATTCCCACAAACATCATAGCAATATTTCATATAAAAATCATTTTTCCCCCCAACATTTTCATTATATGCCCCCTCATGTAAAATCTTTTCATTTTTATATTCCCACAAACATCACATCAATATTTCATACAAAAATCATTTCAGCCTCCCCATCATGTAAATATCATTTCATTTTTGTATTCGTACAAATATCACCAATATTCCATATAAAATCATTTCACCCACCACATTGTCATCATATACCCTCAT
>NW_027114672.1:3051-3485 GCF_000696795.3 Halyomorpha halys
TTAATTTTAATATTCCCACAAACATCACATCAATATTTCATACAAAAATCATTTCAACCCCCCCCCCCCATCATTTAAATATCTTTTCTTTATGTATTCGCTCAAAAATACCAATATTTAGCATAAAATTAATTTCGCCCCCCCCACATTGTCAATATATGCCCCCCATCATGTAAATATCCTTTCATCTTTGTATTCCCACAAACATTACATTAATATTTCATATAAAATTTATTTCGCCCCCAAAATTGTCATCTTAAGCCCCCCTCATGTAAAATTTTTTCAGTTTATATTCCCACATACATCACATCAATATTTCATACAAAAATCATTTCAGCCCCCCCATCATGTAAATATCTTTTCATTTTTGTATTCGCACAAATATCATACCAATATTCCATATAAAATCATTTCACCCACCACATTGTCATCAT
>NW_027114672.1:3535-4009 GCF_000696795.3 Halyomorpha halys
GCACAAATATACCAATATTTAGCATACAATTTCGTCCCCCACTGTCATCATATGTCCTCCCTCATGTATATATCATTTTATTTTTATATTCCCACAAACATCACATCAATATTTAGCATAAAATTCATTTCAACCCCCCAAATTGTAATCATATACCCTCATCATGTAAATATCTTACCATTTTTGTAATCTCACTAATATCACATCTATAATTCATATAAAAATTATTTCTCCCCCACATTGTCAATATATGCCCTCCATCATGTAAATATCTTTTCATTTTTGTATTCCCACAAATATTATACCAATATTTCATATAAAATTCATTGCGCCCCCATCATGTAACTATTTATTCTTTTTAGTATTCCCACAAACATCATAGCAATATTTCATATAAAAATCATTTTGCCCCCCAACATTTTCACTATATGCCCCCATCATGTAAATATCCTTTCATTTTTGTATTCCCACAAA
>NW_027114672.1:5850-6629 GCF_000696795.3 Halyomorpha halys
CCACAAACATCACATCAATATTTCATATAAAAATCATTTCATCTCCTAACATTTTCATTTTATGCCCCCCATCATGTAAATATCTTTTCATTTTTATATTCCCACAAACATCACATCAATATTTCATACAAAAATCATTTAATCCCCCAACATTGTCATCATATGTCCCCCATCATGTAAATATCTTTACATTTTTGTATTCCCACAAACATCACATCAATATTTCATATAAAATTCATTTCACCCCCCAACATTGTCATCATATGCCCCCCCATCATGTAAATATCTTTTCATTTTTATATTCCCACAAGCATCACATCAATATTTCATATAAAAATCATTTCACCCCCAACATTTTCATTTTATGTCCCCCATCATGTAAATATCTTTTCATTTTTATATTCCCACAAACATCACATCAATATTTCATACAAAAATCATTTCATCCCCAAACATTGTCATTATATGCCCCCCATCATGTAAATATCTTTCCATTTTTGTACTCTCACAAATATATCAATATTTCATATAAAATCCCACAAACATCAAAGCAATATTTAGAATAAAATTCATTTCGCCGTCAACATTGTTATTATATGCTCCCCCATCATATAAATATCTTTTCAGTTTTTGTATTCCCACAAACATCAAATCAATTATTCATATATAAAATATTTCTCCCCTCACATTGTCATCATATGCCCTCCATCATGTAAATATCTTTTAATTTTTATATTCCCACGAACATCACATCAATATTTCATATCAAAATCATTTCA
>NW_027114672.1:10714-11086 GCF_000696795.3 Halyomorpha halys
CCCAACATTGTCATCATAGGCCCCCATCAAGTAAATATCTTTCCATTTTTGTATTCCCATAGATATCACACCAATATTTCATATAAAATCCCACATCATCATAGCAATATTTATCATAAAATCCATTTTGCCCCCCCCCCACATATTGTCATTATATGCCCCCCATCATGGAAATGTCTTTTCATTTTTATATTCCCACAAACATCACATCAATATTTCATATCAAAATCATTTCTCCCTCCACATTGTCATCATATCCCCTCCAGCATGTAAATATCTTTTCATTTTTGTATTCCCACAAACATTATAGCAATATTTCATATAAAAATCATTTCACCCTCCAACATTGTCATCATATGCCCCCATCATGTA
>NW_027114672.1:13941-14437 GCF_000696795.3 Halyomorpha halys
CCCCCCATCATGTAAATATCTTTTCACTTTTTGTATTTCCACAAACATCACATCAATTATTCATATATAAATTATTTCTCCCCCCACATTGTAATCATATGCCCTCCATCATGTAAATATCTTTTCATTTTTGTATTCCCTCAAACATTATAGCAATATTTCGCATAAATTTCATTTCGCCCCCCACATTGTCATTATATGCCCTCCATAATGAAAGCATCTTTTCATATTTCATATAAAAATATATTCATCCCAATCATGTAAATATCTTTTCATTTTTGTATTAACACAAATATTAAAAAAAAAATTCAATTCCCCCCCACATTGTCATCATTCGTCCCCCACAGTGTCATCATATGCCCCCCATCATGTAAATATCTTTTCATTTTTATATTCCCACAAACATCACATCAATATTTCATATCAAAATCATTTCACCCCCCTTACATTGTCATTATATGCCCCCCATTAAGTAAATATCTATTCGTTTTTGTAT
>NW_027114672.1:14487-16410 GCF_000696795.3 Halyomorpha halys
TTCGTTTTTGTATTCACACAAATATCACATCAATATTTCATATCAAAATCATTTAACCCCCCAACATTGTCATCATATGCCCCCCATCATGTAAATATCTTTTCGTTTTTATATTCCCACAAACATCACATCAATATTTCATATGAAAATCATTTCATCCCCCAACATTGTCATCATATGCCCCCATCATGTAAATATCTTTCCATTTTTGTATTCCCACAAACATCACATCAATATTTCATATAAAATTCATTTCACCCCGCAACATTGTCATCGTATGCCCTCCATCATGTTAATATCTTTTTATTTTTGTATTTCCACAAACATCAGAGCAATATTTCATATAAAAATAAATTTTTCAATCAATCAAGAAATGTTTTGTACACTTTATCCTGGGAATTTTATATCTTATATATATAACTTTCTCTTTTCAGGCTACAGGAGCAATGAAAATCATTTTTATAATTAATCCATTATATATTATCATACAACTGAGTTGATGATATAATAATTTCTATCAATCAATCTGGTTTTTCATACATATAGATTGTACTTGGCCATATTTTATATTATTTCCAATCAATTGAGAATAAGGTTTTTACTGGAATCCATCAACACACAAGTAATATCTCCATCTAAATTGATTTGTGTCCAACCATTTGAAGCACAATGGGTTTTTCATTCCCGTGCCAGGCCAATGAGCAATACAAAATATGTTAAAGTAATTATTTCAATCATAATCAGGAAGAATACACAGTGACTAAAACACAGATAATTTCTTTTCAGCAGGCCATAAAAACCAATTATGCTTCATTCTTCTATAGTTTTATATTCTTCTGAAACAATTACTTCTATTCAGTAAATTAAAAAACCAAAAAATTGTTTCTTTTTTCTTCAGTTGATTTATCAATAGTCTACTTGTATTCAATTAAAATGAATTACTCGTCAAGTTGCAACATGCAACCTGATGAGTAATTCATTTTAAACAGCAACTATTTTCAATGAAAAGTCCTCAATTCTATCTTTTTTTTCATAAAACAAAATATGTGATTTTTCTTTTCACTGCTTTCTTTCTTCTCTCATGAGTGGTAGTAATTAGGACTTCGCTTGGAGCATTTAATGGTTATCACATAATAAACTGAGTGTTAAGTTTATATTCAGAGGCGAACTATACATTTTCAATTCTCGCACAGCTGGTTAATCGAGTTCTAACATGTTTCATTTAATAGTGGTTGTTTGCAAGCTTATATATTATGGAAAAACATACATTTCTAATTCTCATATGATTGGAGTTCTTGAAAATGGTATAACATACAAGGAATAAAGAAGAGTAAATGTGTATTTTATAAAACATTTTTCAATAAGAGATATATAATTAAAGTCGGCCACTTAAAGATATGTATATTCTTCATTTGTATAATAAACATGTAATGATTACTGAAATTTGATTTCAGGAAATAGCAATTTCGATAAATCAATATTTTGTATTAGTAGTTTTATATGTTTCATTCTTCTTCTAAAACAAAGACTTCTTATCAGCAGATTTAAAAACCAATAAATGTTTCATTTTTTTTCAGTTGATTTATCAATAGTCTATTGTATTCATTTTAAACAGCAACTATTTTCAATAAAAAATCCTCAATTCTATCTCTTTTTTCATAAAACACAATATGTGATTTTTCTTTTCACTGCTTTCTTTCTTCTCCCATCAGTGGTAGTAATTAGGACTTCGCTTGGAGCATTTAATACTTATCACATAATAAACTGAGTGTTAATACATATTTAAACGTGAAACATACATTTTATAGTCTCGCACAGATGGTTAATCAAGTTGTTACATGTTTCATTTAACTGTGGTTGTTTATAAGCTTATATTTTATTGAAAACCATGCATTTCTAATTCTCATATGATTGGAGTTCTTG
>NW_027114672.1:16921-24065 GCF_000696795.3 Halyomorpha halys
ATGTTGCAACTTGCAACCTGATGAGTAATTCATTTAAAACAACAACTATTTTCATTCAATAAAAAGTTTTTAATACTTTCTCTTTTTTCAAAAACACAATATGTGATTTTTCTTTTCACTGCTTTCTTTCTTCTCCCATGAGTGGTAGTAATTAGGACTTCGCTTGAAGCATTTAATGCTTATCACATAATAAACTGAGTGTTAAGTATATATTTAAAGGTGAACCATACATTTTCTATTCTCGCACAGCTGGTTAATCAAGTTCTTATATGTTTCATTTAACTGTGGTTGTTTATAAGCCTATATTTTATGGAAAACCATGCATTTCTAATCCAGTTCTTGAGAATAGTATAATATACAAGGGATAAAGAAGAGTAGATATGTATCTTATAAAACATTTTTCAATAAGAGATATATCACTAAAGTCAGCCACTTGAAGATCTGTATATTCTTTATTTGTATAATAAACATGTAATGATTACTGAAATTTGATTTCAGGAAATAGCAATTTCGATAAATCAACATTTTGTAATATAAGACAGCTTCATAGTAATCTAAGCTAAAATTGGTACTTTTTGGCATAATTTAGAAAGAATTAAACCACTGGGTTTTCACATATTGCTTAGAACAAAATCAATCTCTGAATGCACTGCTTGAAATGACATTTTTCAACCATCAATGTACTATAATATAGAAATGAAGAAATAAATCAATGGATTCAGTAAATTGGAATAAAACAACTGCATGTAATCTGGATTAGATAACTTCTTTTTCTTTCTATTTCCATATAGATATAAAACAGTTCATTATATAAACGGTTTAAACTTTTCCAAGAAAAAAATAGGATTAGAGCTTCACAGAAAAATCAATTTATAACAGTATCAACTAATAAGTCTTCCCATTTCTTTTTAACTAAGTTTCCAAACAATATACATTCCAAGATGAAATATTGCATTCTGTTGACTATTATTAAGAAATTATTATTCAACCAACACATCATGAAAATACTTTTCAACAAATTCTGTTAGACAAATCCCATATTAGGTACATGACCCCCCAGTCCCAACCGCGAAATGAGGACGAGTCCCGCCTTTTTCTGCCCGCTACATAAACAATAAGCATCATTGCAGTGTTACCGATAACCTCAAGAAAAATTCCTATACTTCAACTGACCAAATGCTTCAACTAATAACATTTTTTGGGAAATCGACTAATCTAAAATAAAGTCTCATTATTTTATGGTAATTTCAAGCAAATTTGTTATTTATTTTGGACTAAATTTTGGTAATCTAATTTTTAGTGGGGGGTGCGCCTTCGACCAAGCGGGCACTAGATCTTGTTACAACCTCTAATATACTTATTCCGCCGTAAAAACAGTGCCAAAGTTCTCAGAAAAAAATTAGGTCACACTGAACTTTTAGGCCTGATTCACCATATCAACTTCAGTACCTTTTCGGTCATTATCACTTGATTTCTGCATATAATTATTGGATAGCAAGAGAATCTTAAACCATAGTAAAATACATTTTTTCTAGCCGCCCATACGAAAGTTGAAAATTCTAGTTAAGCAGTAATTAAATAGTCAAAAATATCGAGAAAAAAATAAAATAAAATAAGTAGAAAGTAATTATATTTCTTTAAAAAAACAGGAGAAACTTTAAAAATAATTCAAAAGGTTTCTTAGCAAATGCATTAAATTAGCATCAAAAGGATTAACAGTTTCCAAGATTTCATTTAAATTGCCAGGACTTTTATTAAAAATCACAAAATTGCTGAGATGAATTAGCTGTTGTTAGCATGTTAACTATCATGAAAATCCATAAATAGCACCACTTAGTCCTCCTTGATACAATACAGAGCCTTAGCACTTGCAAACTACTACTTGTGGACTTAACACTTTATTACTATTAGCATTCTTAGAGACCTTGTTCCACGGAAATTGTTCTGAGGAAAGTCAAGAAACTTTATTTTTATCCAGATAGATCTGTTATTTTATCCACTGTGTGATGGTAGTTAATTAAATTGGTTAATAATGAATGATTAATAAATTTAAACTTTTCTATATGCAGTTATATAAGCAGAAATTTATAAATAATGTTAAGTATACATTGGGTGATTATCAAATGATTCTATTCAACCAGTCGGCCAACAATTTATTTGATTTTAAACTATTAGACTAAAGTCTGTATATTATGTAAAAAAAATATTATGATATATATGGAAAGTATTATATGTATAGCAGTGGTAAATCTAGTCATTAGGTACCTCGGGCAATGAAATTAACTCTCGAATTGTAGGGATGCTGGAATTTTCCAAGGAGGAAGGGAAGGAGCCCAGAGCCAAACTAAATTCATTTTTAATGTATCAGACATTTATTTAATTTTCTTAAAGGCAATTATACTTTAAGCTCCCTCAGGCCATGGGCTATTTATTTTTTTTCCCCTTTGACGTTAGCTAAGAAAAGGATGATACAGATAAGATGGTGTTCACTATTAGCACTGAATATTTGGAAGTAGACGTAAATTGCTCCACATCGTAGTTGAAGAAATATGGCCATCTTAGTAGAAATAGTAGTTTTTATTATATTTGAAGAAATAAATTCACAAAATATCGGTTTCTCCTTAGCTAGAAAAAATTATTGGTTTTTTAAAATTATATCTCAGGAACAATGAGACATACAGATATCTATTAGCACTTAAATTGAAGATAGTCTAATGTGCCATAATGTAGTTTATAATTATAATCATCATAGGATTAGAAGTTTCAATGATATTAGCCGGCATAAATTCACAAAATGATGATTTCATATAATTTGGAAACTTTTGCTTTTTGTAAAATTGTATCTCAATATATGTAATTTAATAGATGTCTATTACCAGCCAAATTGAAGATAGTCTAATGTACCATATTATAGCTTCTAATAACTATAGTAGGATTAATAGTTCCCAACAATATTATTTGTTTGAACAATGATGTTATTTAACAAAATAAATATATTTTTATCAAAGGATCAATGCATCATTAACTGTTTTGATTTGTCTAAATTACCCACCCACTTCAAGTAATAGCAATATTTATTATTTTTTAAATAAATCAAAAATTCGTATCCGTTTTTGTCTCAACACTTTATTTTTCACCAGTTCAACGTTTCGGACATTCTAGCCATCCTCAAGGATACCATGGTTTGTTATATGGTGGTGTATTAATTGTTGATAATGTTATAGAGGAAAATTAAATGTTAATGATTTTAAATTAAAAAAAAAAAAGGCTTTTAACTTATAACAAAGAAAATGACCTGGGCAGAATAGCCTGTAAAAGAAACTTTAAATTAATGTGAGGAAGAAATTATATTGAAGATGACCTTGAGGATGGCTAGAATGGCCGAAACGTTGGACTGGTGAAAAATGAAGTGTTGAGACAAAAATGGATACGAATTTTTGATTTATTTAATAAATAATTACCTTGTCTCAAGAATTTTAAATAATATAATTAATTTATTATTTTGTTTAAAACAGGTACTTGAATACTTATGATGATGTTACCTTCATCACTACCTAGTCTTTAAGTGGGCACTAGTCTGATTCACTTTTGAAGAAGTTTTAACAAATAAAAACCAATACAACATTTTTAGACTGAAAGTAAAATTGATATGGCATTTATTTAATTATTTATTGTAATGATGCGCTCAAAACTTTCATTAGATACAAATGTGATAGAGTTTTCTTGAAAATAATTTCATTCAGGATACCTAAGATCAATAATTTACACTTCTTTACCTATGGCTAGAATTAAGAAATACAGTTGGGGATACTGAGTGAAAGAAAGTACCCAAAACAAAATATTTATTATTTTAATTTATTAAACCAACAGTTTTTATACATGTACCTAAGCTTGGGCTTGTGTGGGCGTGAATAAATACACTAAAAGTGAACAGAAATTCTAATGAACTGCAATGAGAATATGACATTTAATACCATTGTTAATGAATTAAATGATGAAATGTTTTCAAAAATTAAAAATAATATTTAAATTACACACTAACATAACCATTTAACAATACTATCTGAAATCATTGTATAAACAAAATAATAAAACAATTCATGCTACAATAGTTAGTTACCTAGGAAAATGGTTCAAAATTAACACTAAAAGGATCTATATTACAAATTGAATATATGGTTTAAGAAACCTTTCTTTTTTTCAACATATACAAATATATATATATATAGCTGTACAAAAATTCTAATTTACATGATTAACAAGAACTTTCTAAATAAAAAACATTAAATGAATTTTTTAAGTTCAATAAATTTAAAACAAATTACTTTCATTCCACAAAAGTTATTGATAAAACTCCAGAATGCCTACCTAGTTCAAACCTAAAATTACTAATTGGTTCTGGAATGCTATCTGAGATATTTTCCTTTGTTGCAAAGATAAATCTAAGCAGTATTTGACACAAGCAGGAATCAACAAATAAGCATGTTAATATATTGATATGTCTCGAGTTCACTCTCTCAGGACTAGATAAAGATAAGAGAATTCTTTGTCTTTTGAGCGAGCATAGTGTGCAGAAGTCAATGGTTGTGGCCTACCTTAAGTCCCAAAATCACCTAGCTATAACGGTAGCAAAACAGTATTTGAATCTAAATTTGGAATATTAAATTATGCCAGAAAAAAAAAAGAGGTAGATCGCACCATCAACTTCCACTAGCTCAAAAGACTAAGAATTCTCCAACATTTCGGCTAAAATATACAGGACAGGAGTACGTAATTAATTTTTAATAAAAACAATCCTTAAACATCTCTAGAAACCAATAATAAAATTACAAAAAGGTTAAATTAGAGAGGTGAGGATTAGTGATGATAAACAATTTACTAATAATAGAAGTCGCATTGGATTATCAAAAATCCCTAACACATTGATAGGAACTAGCAATCTGAATTGAACTTTTCCTAGCTGGTTTGGGTTTTGTGAAGATGGAATTCTGGAGTTTAATCAAACTTATTAATAAAAAGTTTAAGCAGAAACAATGAATGGATCATGTTTCTGCACCACTTTGACCTTACTATAATGTATAAAAATGCCAAAAATTTCCGATGATAATTTCATGTCGTTAACTTAAAATTATATTAAAAATAAATAAAACTAAATGACCTGGCACTCGAACTGAATTTTGATTCAGTAGTAAATTAAATAAAACATACAAAAAGGTTCAATAAACTTACAAGGGTTATGGTATAATATTTTTTATACCATCACAAACATCTGGATGATGTAGTATACTCATAAATTAAAGCCATAGCAAGTACAGAATCTAATTTGTACAGATCAATGGTAGAAAGTCCTCATAAAAAACATTATAATTTAATAAAAAAATATATAATAAACTAAAATAATCAACTTTTACATTTTTTGATGGCCACGTTTTTTTTTCGCATTTCTATCTTGAAAGTTGTTTTTCTTCCGTTTGTTTTGAAACTGCAACAATTTTTAGAAAAGTTAATTGAGTATGCCAGTTGAAGATAATATATCTGATAAGTTTCTTGCTTCTCTAATCAATTGATACTATAAAATATAAAAAGTGATAAAAATGATATGCATTTTTTAAATTTTTTTCTAACAGAAAACCTTAAGGCATTGATCGATCTTAAAACAAAATAAAGAATAATAACAGTATAACAACAACCTTATACTTTCATGTTTTTGGACAAGAAGTAAAAACAGAAATTTTATGACTGAAAAAAAACTAATGGAGTTGTATTTGGTGTTTTGAATCAATTTATATTGAATTTATGGCATGAAAAGGAATAATAAAAATATTTCAAATTATGAAAGAAAGTTTAAAACAATTAATAGGTAATAGAACAAGTAAAAATTTTAAATGAATATTTCATTACCTTCTGGCCAAATGCTTTTCTTTTGCCATTAGGAGAATTGGCACCTGATTGAAACTTATTGTAATCAACTTTGCTGTAATCATAGCCAGAATGTTGATTGGAATCTGTCCATTCGCTTTCTTGAAACTGGCGACTGTTTGATTGATTTTTGTTGAACTTCTAAAAAAAACAACAGTAAATTAATAAAATAAATAAATAAAATAAAGTAAATAAATAAAAATCACTTTTAATAAATTCCTATCAAGCATTAGCAACGAAAAAGAACCTAACTTATAAATACAAGTAATTGTATGTAGGCCATTTTTGGAGGAGGGGGAAAGGTACTTTAATTTAGATATGAATTTAAATCATAGAATAAAAAAAACAAAAGATTTTACTCTATATCAATTACTACTAATTATTAATTTAATCAAGCTTTATATAAGATTAATATAATTATGAGTAATCACTGGTCAAATATACCAAATGGCACAAATTGGATCCTACTAGGTCAATTTGAATTTGAGATATAAGACAATATATTTATACATAAATAACTAAATAGGCTTCAAATCTAATAAATGTTTACTTTATTGTTATTATCAAAGTAAGAAAAAACACATCTTTCCACAAATACCAAAAGAATTAAATTTTATCAAAGTATACATTATTAATAAATGGTTAAAAGTTGATTTAAGAAAATGTGCAAAAAAAAATTCATTCTTAAGTGAGAAAAATTTTAGTTATTTCATTTAGACTTCTAGCAGTTTTTTAAAGAAACTTGGATAAATAAATGTATAGATATAATTTGATATGTAAAATAAACATAATAAATAAATTTATATATAAACTATAATCAAACATTTTTAATACCTTTTCACTGTTTTTGACAGATAGTCTTACATCACCTCCAACAACACCAATTCTTGGTGATTTCGCTGGGGAGGGCTTGTTCTCTTGTCTTGCAGGTATCTCACCCCTTTCTATTCTTGCTTTTTTTAAATATCCTCTCTAAGGAAAATAATTATAGATGTTATTAAAATATATTTTTTAAACAATATAAGTTATAATGAGTATAACAATGTTTTTTAAGCCTTAATCCTCCTTACAATTTTAAGAGTTCAAAAGTCAAGAATATCTATGGTATAATGCATAATAACATGTTAATATTATACAAATTAAAGAAATAATATTGGAATTCATAATGGTTTGTTTCTATTATTTTTATAAAATATTACAAAATTAACAAAATAAAAATTAGATA
>NW_027114672.1:24115-30586 GCF_000696795.3 Halyomorpha halys
TATTGGATATTTGAGTGAGGAAATTTTTAGCATTTGATAATAATTAGAAATAAGCTAATCTGAATTATATATTATATTAAATCTAATAAATAAAAAAAATAATTAGATGAGTTAAAAATATCAAAATAAGAATATAAAACCTATGTAAGTGGAGATCTTTTTTAATTATTTATTACTTACATTCTTTGCTAAAGGTTGAGGTTCTGGTTCCTCCTTATCTTCAGGTGGATTGTCCTTGGAACTTAGTTCGAGCTATAGAACAAATAAATTAATTATAACCAAACAAATACACAATATAATAGTTTTACATTGATTAATTCCCATAAGATATTTGTAGTATTATTGAAGCACTCCTGTAAATGCCAAAATTTCCAAAAATTATTTTTTCACTGATACAGTGATTGGTTCCAAGCAATTGGTCTTGGAACAAACAAAAAAAAAAAAAAAGTGGAAACTTTTTTTAACAGGAGAACTTCAATTGATTTATAGTAGCAATATAGATAATGCACAAAATTAAGTAATAACCTTAAAAGAAAGCTTTTAATTTATTTTAAAGTTGATGTAAAATTAAATAACTAACTATTGAATCTCAAGTCAATGCCATTCATTTTGTCATTAAAAAAAATATATAAAATAAAATACCCTGAAAAGGAGCTAACAGCCTTCCTAACTTCCTAGAAAATTGTTTAAATGTTCAATTAAAACTGGTGCCACTATCATTACCCATACCTTCAACAAGGCCAACCTTAACACAATCCTCATATCTACAGTTCAGTCATCCTTACCTTTATAGGGACTCGTTAATTAATTTTCAAGTTAACTATTTTACATGGCAATTTTATTTAACTTTCTGTTTTAAGTTCATTAATACTTAAAGTTGTAGAGCTTGTTCCATTCTCAAATGGATTCCTTTCTTCGGGCCAAATACCCTAAGACATAGTTCTTAAATGAAACTATACAAACAGCCATATGTCACATCAGTGATTTAAATTTCTTTTCTTTTATTAGATATAGTAGACTCCAGATACTTATATTTCATTGATTATTCATATGCATTTTCTTAATATTTACAATTTAGATTGCTAATCATGAGTTGTGGTTTATCCATATTAAGTATTATTATTATTTTAACAATTTTTTTAAACAATTAGTTTGCCAGAGATAAGTCAGAATCAATAAAGTATATATTACTTTACCCTTCAACCTATATAACATAACTGAAATATGACATTGGGGTGGCAAGGATAAAGAAAAAGGTAAGGATTACAAGTGAGGATGGTTAAGAGGTAAGGTGAGGGCAAAGAACACATCACCAAGGCTTATCTGAAGAGGAAGGGAAATTCCACACCTGACAGCAAAAATTGTAAATTGACAGGTAAGCATGAAGGAGAAAGAAGTCAGCACATTGGCATTAGCCAGGAATATCCAATACACCTGGAAGTGGGGGTGAAATTCAAGAAAACTTGCTAAGACTAAGTGGTGGTGCTGAGCAGAGGAGTGATGAGGCAAAGGTTATCAGGTGTCTAGGGTTGGGACTGAGGCTGGAGTAGCGATGTTAAGCAAAGAAGATGAGTGAAAAAGGGAGAGATGACAAAGAGCAGCCTCCTAAGTAAAGTGCTCAAACAAGTGCTGGGCTGTACCGCAGTAATACCTTATTTATTATTACCATAAACGCATAGATCTTGAAAGCATGTAACAAAATAAAATAAATAATATGAGATTCACTCTGACTTTGACTTCTGTCAAAACAGCTCTGCAATGTGGGGCGAAACGTTGGCTTAAATAAAAATAGTACATATTACTATTTGAGTTTAAATTGAATGCACCCGGACCAACTTTAACCATTTATTAATAATATGTGATGATGGTCGGGGGTGTGGACTGTAATGTTGCACAAATAAGTAAAACTTATTTACAAGTGTATCATTACTGATCGCATCCCCAACCATCTTCTCATATTGAATCTATGGTCAATAATAAACACCTCATTACAAATAAATAATATGTTGTTTAATTAGGAGTGGCATATCCCGTATGTACCCAAAAATGGCCAGTTACAGAAAAAAAGAATTAATTCATATTAGAAAAATTACACCAATATAGGAAGTATTACAATAGGAAATAGAAGTTATGTTTTCTAGTTAATAAGAATGGAGATCTTAATAATAATAATTGTAGATTATTATTTGCTCAACTACTTGTTATAAAATCAAGGTTGTAATGGACAAGTACATTTGAGTGTGGAACTCCCTGACCACTCTTGGATGAATAAATGTTTATTTTGTGGTCATTTAGCATAATAATTTTAGGTACCCTTTCTTTAGTTAGAACAGGCTAATAATTTCTATAGCCTGTTCCACGAGCCGAGAAAAATTGGATAAACAAAAACACACTAACTGTGGGTAAGGTAGCTTTCCCCTTTTCAGCATCTAACAAGGGGAGAACTGAGGATTTAACTATAGGAGAGGGGTTAAAAAAAGGACCAATTAGTCCGCTACTGGATTAGTTACGCCCTCTAATATTATTTAGAAAAAAAGATACTGAAGTTTAGGAATTCAGACCTAACCTGAAATATCTAAGATTTAGGACGTTTAATCGTCATCTTTTTTTTTTTTTTTTTTTTTTTAATTTGGTAGGAACTAATAAATATATATTAAGTGAGCACAAAATGCTCTTCCATAATCATATTTATTATATTATATATTGCAAAGTAATTGACATAACAAGTTAAGCTAATGGTTAAACTTCTAGTTAACCTTTCATATTATATCTTTTGATTAATATTATAAATGATCTTATATCTTTTGACAAAAAATGTATTATTAAAATAGAAATGAAATTTGTTCTGAGTAAGGGGGGAAATCCCATAACAATTACCATAATGTAAAATGATATAATGAAGATTATGAAAGAATATTTTCAGCCCGATTGCTAAATATTTTAACAATCTTTCTAATTTGGAAAGAGAACTAGAAATATTTATTTTTATCTATATCATCACTTTGTACCAAATTTAATAAAAACTAATGCTTAATTCTCAAAAGTAAAAATTAACTTGAAGTTTTAGAAATAAGTTAAACAAAGAAACCTTTTTTTTTAAAACTAGACTATTTTAAATAGCAATGACTTATACCAATATAGAACAAGAAACTCTAAAAATAAGGAGGAATGATAGGATTAGGAATAAAGAAATAAAAAGGATAACCAATTTGAGGAGTATTGATCAGGCGAGCCATAAATTAAAGTGGAAGTCATCAGACGACGGATGGGCGAGAGAAGTGAATGAGTCCCTATAGCCTAAAAAGAAAAAGAAGAAGCCAAGTCAAGGAATAAGAGGTTTAATTTAAACATTTAGTTTAAATGACTTAAATATTTTTTAGAAATAGAAAACACTAAATTACTATTAATTGTTAATTCAATAGTTAGCTACTACATTAACATAACAAAATTTTCCTAAAGGTTCCTCAGCAAATCTCAAGGTATAATGCTGACACCAAGTGGGGCATCAATCAACTTAATTCTCAGCCACTTAGCTCTTCATTACTATTAACCCAACTTTCTAGGAAAAAATGCTACAATTTTACTAAAATGCCAGAAAACACAGAGTAAACCAGCAATGAGTGTATGTATAGTTTGGGAGAGAGGAAGCTCAAATATTCTTTGGGGGAACAAAGAACAGCACAGGTGAATGTGACAACCAATTTTTTCCAAAAACTCTAGGAACATTATATGACAAAGGATATAAAATATTTGTCGAATCAAAAATTAACTTACATAAAATATATTTTTAATAAAGAAAATGTAATTGCTATTAACTTAAAAAAAAAAAAAATTAGTCAATCAAATCTAGAAAAGTGACTGAGGATAATTGACTGCAAGAAGTCTCGACTAATTCTTTATGACCAAAGCCCATAATTAATATATGGCATATATACATTAATATATATAATAAGACACAATTCTATAAAAAACTAAGAAAATTTTTCCTGAAGCATATGTCCATGTAGAAATATAATAATTAAGTATACCAGCCTTCCAGAGTCAAGCAAAGAAATCCAACTGACAGTTTCTGAGGCAAAAAACCTGTACAACAATAAACCTCTTCTTCTACCACCAAGAGTTGTTGTCCAAACAGAGGGACAATTTTAGTACCTTAAGGTGCCAAGAGATTGTGCTGAGATAAAAAATTAAAGGGTCCCTCCTGAGGAACGCTATGCATGTAAGGGTTAATTTTATCATATAACATGAGAATCAAATTTATGAATTTTGGATATATAAAGTATTGCAAATCATCTTTATTTCCAACATCACCCCAATGTGTTGACATGAACAGATGTATGGATTGTACATCATTGACAATTCAAATTAATTATTATTGTTGGTTTTCAATATATATACAGAATATAAATATTTTTCTCCATTACCTATATTAGATAAAGAGCCAATAAAAATCCCAGCAACCAATGCATACAGTTAGCTAACCATTTAAAAATTTACTTTATATTCAAAATTGCATTAACAAATTTATGAACAAAAGCCTTTAAATCTTCTGTTGCTATAAGAATTCATATCTCAAGGTTTTCCAAGGTGTGAATAACAAATATAATATTTTTTACTGCCATGAATACAAGAGTTTAACAAAAGATAATAAAGCTAAAGCTACAATACAATCAGAAAAGATCGTGCGTATTCATAATTTTTTTTTTATATTTTATATTTATCCATTGCTTTTTATTGCTAATAATGAGAATTTTTTTTTTAAATAAACAAAATTATAAGTACTTTAAGGGGAGATTTTTAAATGTTGCCATTGAGGCCCTGTCAGGCTGTTTCAATAGGGTAGAGATTAAAGACCATTTAATTTTATATCTACAAGCCCAATTTAACCGAAACCGATAAAATTGAAAAAATGTGCAAAATCAATTCTATTAAGTGGCACTTCCAGTTGGCTGTTTTTATAAAAAAAAATTGAAGTCACATCTCAGGCAAAATATGTACTTTCAGCTTCATACAACTTTTGGTTTTTGAGCTAGGCTGTTCACACACAGACTATTTAGCAAAACTTGGTTATTTGGACTCTGGAAAGCTCATGTGTATTAATGTTTCCGTCGAAAACTTGATTCAAAATTTCGCACGATCATAATAATTTCACTTACAATATATTCCATACAAAGGTAAGTGAAAGTAAAATTAATACCTCAAATAATGTATATTGCATACTAACAAATTACTTATTTTCATAACAAATATAACCAAATTAAAAATTAATTTTTAATTATAATGAGAACAAATCTATTATTATCAATATTTTTAAGTGTGCGCCTCGGCTAAATGTCATTGGTAGCGCTAGCAGTGACAAGCTGGGAGTGGAGGAGTATGGAATGAGAAAAAACCTTATACACTTTCATCAAAATCATTAGAGCCGTTTTAGAGCTACAGCTCTAGAGTAAAACAAGTTTTCGCCTATTACTACTAGCAACTGTAACTCATAGTGTACTTGATTTGGTATGCAGGCCTCATGTATCAAAATCCTACAAAATAAAAAAAAATAAGCTACACAAGAGGTCTATTCCTTCAAGAGGTAATTGTGAAACTGGTGACCTGGGCAGAGTAGCCTGAAAAACGTTTTTTAAATATTTTATGCGAGTGTAAATTGGTATTTAAGATTGTCCTTGAGGATGGCCGAAACGTTGGACTTAATTCCAGAAATAAAGAATGTTTTGAGACTTTAATTTGGATACATATTGATTTTATTTAAACAATAATAACCAGTCTCAAGAAAGTGAAAAATTATATATATGATTAACCGTATAATTTCAAATAATGAAAAAGATGGTCAGGGTTGCAATAAAAACAGAAAAAAAAAAAAATAGTTGTTAACTATTATTGTTTTCTATTTATTTGAAAATAAATAGTTAACAACTATTTTTGTTCCTCTTTTGACAGCAACCCTAACCATCTTCTTCAGTATTTATTTTCCTTTTAGGTAACTTTATTACCTATCAAACACAAACATCCATTGTTAACGGTAGAATGTATACTTTTTAAGTAATAAGCAAATAAAATATTTTTTCTACATAACTTTCTAGCTTGTTCCTGAAGATATAGTCTTTATATGACCTTAACCTAAACAATCAGGTGGTTAGGAAAATAAAAATTATTGCTCAGCTTGCTTTAAAACATCAAAGGTACTATCCAATTTCAATTTATTTCATTTGGTAAATCAATCGTATCCATCATTTCTAATGTAAATAGCTAGAGTGTAAGATGCAGAAATACAAATTTCTAGTAAACAGGTAGGGAATAAAGTATAAAAGGATAATGAAAGAATCTACAATAGGGGCATATTGAACCGACTAGAAAATTCATGTACTAGAGCAATTTCATTCAACACAGCCTCACAAGATCAAGCAAATAATAACTTTGTGCAAATCCATTTCTTATTTTCTTACAGACAAAATCTCAACTGAA
>NW_027114672.1:31721-37820 GCF_000696795.3 Halyomorpha halys
TTCATTAATGTTTTTCCATTTCCAAACCTAACTCTTAGTATTAGAATACTCGGCTAATTGTCAATTAATTGTATTTTATCAAATTATAAAATTCTTGTTATACACCTCTGTAGTGTTTTATTGTAATTTCCAGTTCGCAAATTGCACCCCAATAGGGTGCATAAAATAAAATATAAACATTGCCTGTTAATTTTAGGCTTTCTGGAAAACAATTGAGAACTATCTGTGTTTCAATTTGTTTTTGATTAATGGACTAAAATATGAACTTATAAGAAAATGTAAAAACGATGAAAAATTTCAAAATAAATAAAATAAAATGGGAAACATGTACAAACAAGAAATGTAACAAAATAAATAATGTCACTTTAAAATATTTAAAAATACCATAAAGTGTTGCAAGAAAGCTTATATATATATACATACATATATACCTAAAGTTGTAGAAAAAATATGTGAAAACATAAAAGTTTCATCCCTAATGTTGATTATTATATTTGCATGTACATATTACACATGTGTCTGATAATAAATATTGAATACTATACCCTGCCAATATCATCAAATGCCGACATAATTGGAGTAGGCATTTGATCTGATAGTGGTGGCACCTGAGGCAAGCCTCCACCAAGAAGAGTAGGAAGATCATCACGAAATTCAAGCCCAGAGTTATCTTGAGGTAAAATAAGACGGAGATCTCTTTCCACGCCAGGTTCACTTTTAACAGCTTCTTCCACTAAACTCTGCAAATGGATAATTCATTTTTAAATATATATAATAATAAAAATAATTTTTTTTCGTGCATCACTTACAGCTAATTAGTAACATTTTCTACCTCAACGACTCAAGGCATATTAATAATAGAAGGTAGTACTAATTCGAAACAGAACATTGATGATTGGTTATTTATGTTTGTATTTCATATGGAATGATAAATTGGGAATATTTTGGAAAGTAAAATAAGTGAGAAGGTTTCAGTCAGGTTATTGAGACTGGTAGAGCGAGAGCTTATCAAGCAGTCAAATTATTAAATTTTTCTTAATATACATTTCCTATTACAGAGGAAAAGAAACAGTGTTTTTCTAGCTCAGAGCGGTGACTTAAAATTGTGTGTTGAGGCAGCTAAATTACAAAGCATAGCTGATTGCTAGCCATGTATCGAGGACCAAAGGAAAGTCTAAACATTAACTTACTTTTCTCCAACATTAGTTCTTGCCAACAACCAACCTCTCACCTAACCCACTCAGGAACAACATTAATTCAATTTTATATAGTTCCTGGTGCCCATCAACAAACTATGAACAAATTCAAGCTTATTTCAAAGATCTCAAGGCAGTGAATCATAAAATTTAAGGGAATTAACATCAATACACTGGATTAAATTTTGAACTAAATTGGAACCATAAAATGTAGTATTCAGTTAGTATCTGATTTATGGAGGTTCCCATCAAAGATTAGAATTCAGAATGTTCAGCTTTTGATTTAATAAGAACTTATTTTCAAAACTTTTTGTTTTTGTTTAATTTTAACTAAGTATTCTGTATGAGTGACACTATTAGATATATGGAGGACTTGATTTCTAGAAAAATAAGAACTGAAATAGTGATCTCCTAGAATAGAGGCATTCTAAATTACAGGTCTGAAAAAAATATACTGAATTGTTACGACCTGCAAATGGTTCTTTCAAGTGAAACGTGACAAGAAGGAGTCCATATGTATTATTAAATTAATACTTATAGCAACTAACACAATCTTTTACTATATAGAGATATTGATATGCGTTTCCTGCTCAAATCAAGTCTTAGATATATTTATAATTGAATGAGTAATATTTTTATTTGGCTTGGTTCGCTCATTGTCTTAATGCCTTAGTGCATGTAAGTAATACATTTTACTTTTACTTAGAATATTATATATCATGAATGTAAAACAAGTCATGGCAATCTCTTATCCATGTCTCTCCACTCTCAACCACAAGAGCAAGGGGTCAACTTATAAGAAGAGGAATTTTGACACTGAAGCTCGGAGTTGTTTAGAATTGAAATATTAATATGATATAGTGCTGGAATGGTTAGGGCTAATTTTATTCATTAAAATAAAAAATTATCTATGATAGAAAAATGGAAACAAAAGTTCATATTAGATCATAAACTTTGTAACTTTGATAACAAACTCCTTTTATAACATGATATAATGATCATTAACAGTTAAGCATGGTAAGGTGATGTCCAACTTGGCAAATTTTAATAATTAAGTTTGGATATATGATGACAGATGTGATACTTAAACACACCAATAAAGGGACTAATACCAAAGGGAAATTACAAATATTTAATAAAAAGTTTCAAATTAAACAGTCTCAAAACAACAAAACTAAAGTGTTGGATAAATTCTGGAGTTCTTTAGTTGTTAGTTTATTTGAATGTGTGGTGTGAGGATAAGAAGAAGGTTCGATGCCAATTCTCACCTGGTGTATCTAAAAGAAAGGGTGACACTGACACTCAATGGATTAAGTAGGATAGGGGGTGCATTTTGGGGCCTCAGGTACCCTACAACGATGACCATATATAAAGGTGTGATCTTGGGTATTCTGAGGTACGCATCCCCTGCCTGGAGCCGAAACCTCACGCAGGCACAGAAGAGAAGACTGGCCACCATACAGAGATTGGCTCTGCTGAGGGTCACGAAGACAAACACACGGTGGTGCAGGTGCTGGCTGGAGCGATGCCTCTGGATGTCCTTAAATGTGAAGTAAAGAGGCAGGGACTAGAAGCGCTACCGGATGAGCTCCGAGAGAGGATCGGCGAAACTCCAAACTTTTGGAAGAAAATACTGCAGGAGGACTCAATACAGAAGTGGAATGGAAGCAGAACACGTAATAGTGGATTGCTCTGCCATGGAAGGACACCGAGCCAGGCTGTTGAGAAAGACCAAGATTTTCGCCCTCGCCGAGTCGGACTTTCCCTGGTTGGTGGAAGAAGAGAATTATCCCTTCTTCAGGGAGTTCATTTACAGATGGAAGGAGGTGGTGGGCCCAACTCATTTCACAATGGGAAGGACTTGACCACCCAATATCGGCGTTCTACCAAAAGAAGAGGAAGCTGACCCAGACTGAGACCAGGAGGGATGGACCAGCCTGGTAACTGCAGGAGGCAACCAGACGGATCCGCACCAGAAGAGCCTACCGAATGGATGCAGTGGACAAGGTGCAGCTCAATCAGTAAGAAGAATTGATCTTTGAGAGCAGTAGCATGCACAATCCCAGCTCGCACTACCCCACTGCTCCCGCACACCGTGTGCCAGAAATGGCAAGGGAGGGGGATTTAAAAAAAAAAAAAAGTTTATTTGAATGCTCTGAAAACAAAGTAGCATGAGCTAACAGAATCAATATTAAATCTTGATAACTCAATATCTTTGGTATAAATGCATTGATGTCATTATAGTTGGTTTATCAAACTTTGTTTAATAAATCTTAAAGAATGATCAACAACCAACTTTAATGATTAAAAGTAAATTATTGGATTTAGTATCTTTTTGTGTTAATTATTTAATATTTAAACCTATCCTTATCTACTTTTAATTCTTTTGTAATTTGATTTTGATTTCGACATGTAAATTTGAAACAGCGAATAAATGATTTATTGAATTTCAAAAATTGTATAATAAGGAAAAACCTTTATTGACAGAAATTAAATTTTAAAAAAATAGTGAAAAGTTTTAAATTACTTACTTTAACTAGTGGCTGTTCTTTAGCTCGAAGAGCAATTTGATGAAGCTCCAAAAGATAAGTCCTGACAAGTGGAGGTATTGGGTTGCAACAAGCAAGTATACCCTGCACTTCTCGAGGAAGTGTTCTGCATATCTGCACCATCATGTGATTCGGTAGTACATATCTAAACATAAAATAAACCAATTCAGATTTCACCAACTATAAAAATACCAAGTTACAAACTTGGGATTATCACTTTCTCCTGCTCTATTAAAAACCTGGGCTATTATTATTGACCAAACCCATGGCTGTGTAGTTTATGGAGGCCTCTTGGTGGATTTCGAGGACAGACTGGAGATAATTATGAACAGCTTTGATTATTTCAAATTATTAAGAAAATAGGATTTAAATTTTTAAAACAATTAAAGTTAACTCATAATGCATTGTTATTGGGAAGAAATATAACTTAAAATTGAATTACATATTTTATAAGCTTACAGTGAATTGTAAAATATGATTTAAATATTAAATTATGAATCAATGTTATTACAAATGTTCCTTACCCACAGCTCTCATCTTCTTGTCTAGCAATCCGATCTCTCCACCTGTAGATTTCTCTTAAAGCATAAAGCTGCCTATTGTCAAAGCTGAGTTTTAGTCTTCGATAAATAGCCATGTGGCTATCTTCTTCCAAACTTGGCTTGCAGTAAACCTGAAAATTAAAATTAGCACACACTGAGTAAGATATTAACAATGTGATTTTTTTCATTGTGAATAAAATAATAGTTGATGGCTCTAAATAAAAAGTACATTTATATCGAATACCTATTTTGGCAGATAATGAGCAAAAAATAAAATAAAAATTTTAATTTTTTTTTTCAAATTTGTGACTTCAATGGATAACATTTTTTAATCCAAAATGTCAACAATCATTCATACATTCCCAGACACCATATTAAAAATTATCCTAAATTTAATGGTGCAAAAATGAGTCATTTTTTAAAACTTTAAATTTGAAAGATAATAATTGCTTATACTATTGATCATAAATGTTAATGTAATTTTAAAAATTTTGCTGTCTTGTTATTACTACAATAGTATAATCTTCAACAGAATGTACGGCATAATGCATATGTAGAAATGTGACTATTGCCGAGTGGGCCTAATGATTAACCCAACATAATAAAAAAAAGTCAACCTCTCGATTTTAAAATATTTCAAGGCATAAAATAATAAATATTGAAACAATATAAATTATTAAAGTATTAACAACAAACATTATTTTTCCAATGCAACATACACTTAGTTTTAACAATGGTCATTCCAATAAGTCAATTGGTGACTAGACTCAAAGGACCTAGATTCATTTTTCAAGCAATACAACAAAATAAATATTAAATGACACATAGTCAGTCAGAATTTTTTTCTGACAGTCCAAAATTGAGTTTTTATTTTATAACATTTGTTAATTTGCAACCATTCATATGTGTGAATTTAAATGTTTATCATTATTCAAAGGCATACCTTTTTACAAGTATCTCTACTTCTATCAAAAACAGCTTCTAAAAGGTTAGTCTTTCCATTAGCATGTTCTATTAATTCATTTCTCATCAGCTGGTATATATACAGAAGATAATGAGTGTCTTCACGTGCATATTTAATAGCACTTTCAGGAAGTGGCCTGGAAAAAACATATTCATTAAAACTTTTATAAATGACTGATCAATTGGCATTACCATCATAAAATCATACTTAAAGATTGATCAATTTTTTAGAAGGGAGACCGTTTTAGTAGGATAGTTAAGATTAACACTATTTCTCATAAAAGAATAAAAACTTAGCACATCATGCAACAAATAAGGGAATAAAAGCATGCATGCAAACTAAAAGAAATAAAAATTAATAACAATTACATTTTAATAAAAACTGTGCTATAAAACTAAAGTGAATCATAAATAAACAAGCTGTATATAAAATATACCTTTTCCTCCAATCAAATAGTTGATATTCTTTATTTGCCTCCACTTTACAATACCTATAAAGCAAATGTGCAAGACTAAGTCTAGCAAAGCCCAACAACTTGCTTGCTTGATAAGTGTCAAACATATTTACAACATAAACTGATAAGTCTCTTTGAAGCCACTCAACGTCACTATCTGCTCCATGGAATACCTGCATAATAAAGTTTAATGACAATATTTATTATTTAACACTGGAATAAGTAACTAACAAGACTAAGAAATCTGTAGATGCAATTTCAATAGTAATAATAAATTCACAAAAATCAAATTTAATTAATCAGAGGTGCAGAAAAAGATCTTATATAAATTAATCCAACAATCCAGGGCTCCTGAAGACTCACGGCAATAGTGAAACAGAAAATAATTATCTGC
>NW_027114672.1:38050-65555 GCF_000696795.3 Halyomorpha halys
AAAAAAAAAACTTATTACATCTTAAAGCAAAGAAAATTTCAGTATCTTGACTATGAGAAATATTGTTAATTTAATTTATTAAATTACTCCCATTATTACAATTAAACAGCTGGAATCAGTTCATTAACTAATTATACAATAAACTGGAATTTTTAAAAATAAGTGACGAGTAATATAGATATCTATCATTCATAGATATATATATATATATCTAACTTTGGAACAAAAAGGGCCACTGTCCAAAACTTTTTAGTTGGAGTGAACTATAGGAGTTAAATTGAGGGAGCGATACAAATTATTTGTAAAAAAAGGGTATGATAACATTGATAAAAAACAGAGGACATTATGGCTGAGTATGTTGGGGTGAGAGACAGATTGCCTAGTTTATAACGTTATAATATTTATTTTGCAGTGGACCAGAGAAATGGTTTTTGACATTTCTTACCTGAGATTTCAATCAGACTTCAATGGAACTCTTAAGACAAAAAAAAAAAAGTGCTAATGTTATAAGCCATTTTAGATAGTCTCAATCACTAATAATAGGACATCAGCCCTTTCAATAATTTTGCAAGTATTGGACCTTTTCATTCCTGAGTATAAAATATGTAAAATTACACCTTATAAGAGAACAATAATGTTCTAACATTAAAATCATTCATTCCACAGCACTGAAGTTTAGTAACACTATTTATAACCATTAAAAAATAAAAATAAAAATAAATTAATTGGTATAATCTAAAATATAAAACAAGTTAATAATACCTTAAGAATAGCAGGGTTCGTAAAAACTTCATTGAGAACATGCAACTTATCTCGCAGTTTCAGAGCATCGACAACGTAATCTTTTTCCCATGTCGATATTTGTAAAACACATGTAAATCCCATGAAAGTTCTGTAGGAATGATGCTGTATCAAATAAAAAAACAAAACAATGTAATCAGAATAAAATAAACATTAAATTAAGATATAGTTCTAAACAGGACAGAGCTGAGCAAAAATTGGTTATAAATAAAATAAGATGGTCGAGAGGGAGGTAGCGGGGCCAGTTAGTACTAAAGAACACTGATAACTTATGCTTATTTTATAGTACCTATGTAATAAATAAAACTGTTACTTAATTGTCACGAATATAATATTTATTTATTAATAGTTAATCAATAAGTCAACATTATATCCTTCATGATTAAATTATAGTTTTATTTATAACTAATTTTTACTCAGCTCAGAGTTCTAAATAATATAATAAAAGAGAACAGAGCATTTAAAAACACACAGGAACTTTTAATATTCTAATTAAACTAAGAGGAATCGATCATTCATCTAGCCTAACTTCATTTAAGTATGAGTTTATTTTATTTAATTTTTTTTTTAAGAAATAGTGTTCAGTAGAGCAATGTTGCGTGTGCAGAACTGGAAATAGGCAACATAACACAGATCATTGGCAGAGGCTAATTTTTAGAGACATAAACAGCTAATGGAATGTTGTAACTAGGAAGTAATAGTTCCTTACTTAGTTTTACAAACTTATATTAATTACCACAATGCTATTCTTTATTTTATGTTAACACAGGGGACTAGACAATAAATCTAATAGAAGCAAATCTTTGTATCCAAAATGGTTCACAAATTTTTGTAGAAGAATTTGGCTTGTACTTAAAGAATAAGAGATTTTGGGCCATAGAAATTGATTAATGTAATCCTTTTATCTCAGGAAAATACTTACAAAACAAAAAACAATCAGGCTAATAGGAAAAAACATAATTGAGAACAAAATTTAGCCAAATTTCTTTATCAAAGGATCATATTTTTATTCCACAGTCAGTCCCTGGTTTTAACATTGCTCCACTTTATTTTAAAGGTATGTCGTTTATTAACTTATATTATACCAAGAAGATTTTTATGTCAAAGTGAAAAAAATACTGAAAAAGTAAATGTCCCAAAACAGACATGAATTCAATTAGCCCCTTTCCACAAATAATCACATATATAAATACTTCAACAAATCTCCTTCTTTTCTTACTTTGTAATATTATTATTCACTTACTTCCTAACCTGGTAATGAATGATACATGTTAGCTTTTTAAAAAGGAAAATGAGTGATAAAAGTATTTCGTTAACCTGATTAATCTCACTGAAAGTAAAAAATAAAATCATACAATTAAGTGAAGGAGATTTGTCGAAAACTGAAATGAGAAAAAAATAAATAAATAGATTTACTGAGAAAAAAAAAATAAATAGATTTACTGAGAACTAAAATTCAAACGATAATTTGAGGAAAAAAGACATCACAAAATAAAATAAGTAATTCTTCAATGGGTTTGACAAAAAGTATTTAACCCATTTGAGACTAATTGAACACTGCACAATACTGTGCAATGTATTTCCAAGCCAAAAAGACCGACTGCACACTTTGTGTGCAATGATCTTTAATTGCAATTATCAGTCAGTATGAATGAAGCAGCCGTTAAAACAAGACTGGTTTAAAACAAAAATTATCCTAGAAGTGTGTAAAAATAAAATTTGATATTGGTATCAATTTTTGTGATTGTTCTAGGGTTATCATTCCGTACAACAAAAGTAAGAGACATCCTTCCAAGAAAATTCATTATATTTTACTGTTTCTTAAAAATTTATGTTTATTTAGAGTTATATTCTTTTTCTTTTTTTTGATCTATAATTATATTTTTTTCTTCATTACTAAACCTAAAATAACGATTTCATGTTACCCGACTATTTTTGGAATAAATGTTGTTCAATTTAATAATTTGTTTTTCTTTTATATAGCAGGCCTGGTGTGCAATCCGTCCCTCGTTATAAAAATATTCAGAGGAGCTACCTGCACACACAACATGCAATGATCTTATTTGCACAAAGTGACTGGTTTCTATAGCAAACATGTTTTTTTTTTACCAAAAAGGGCCTAAATAAAGCAAAAATAATTTTTGGATTCTGTGGTTGCTTTCCAAAAATATAAGCTGTGTGTAACTTTGTGTCAAACAGAACTCCAAGTCACTTTACAAGGCATCGACCTTGACATAAGCACGAGAACCTCCTGTAATGATATTATGTTCAATAAAATACTATGATTATTGTTAAGTACATGACAGTATAAAATATAGTAATAGTGCCAACCCTATTCAACATACAATTCATTCATATTAGGAATTATTAAATGAAATAATTTATAAGGAGAGCTCCATCCCTAACAATTGGCCACAGCCTGAAATCAAACAAACCACTTGAAACTTGGGACACTGAGACCATCACCCAAATATGATTGGCAATTACAGTATCTGTTTTAACTAATAATTGTATATTTTATTTCAGTGGCATTAATTTCAATACCTTATTCTGTCAACAAAGTTGAATTCTATCATGTAACCTATCAACACCTAACTATACCAAATCAATCGTACAGCTGAGTATAGGAGTCAGAATAAAGCTTTGTTTGATATCAATTGCCTATCTAGTAAGCTATTATAACAATATATAAAACTGTATATAATATATATTATAACAACTGTCAGTTATCCTATTTATTACCATTTGACAGCCCTGCAAAGTGGGGCAAAACGTTGGTTAACAATAAATAGTTTTCTATTACCAGTTGTCCTTTGTACTACCATCAAACAGCCCTGCAAACTGGGGCGAAATGTTGGTTAACAATAAATAGTTTTCTTTCACTATTTTGATACCTTTATTGAACAGACTATCTTACTCCAAAATTAAGTAATGTTAATTACTCTATTTTAAGCCTGAACTGACTTCTTTTAATAGTGAACCTCAATCCTTATTTATCTACCCACATCTGTAAAGGTGTATAACTTTCACATAGATAAATATTTTATTTTCTAAATTTTAATTCAATAGCCATAATATTCCAATATTTAGCCCTGCCAGATGCAGCTCATAGTGCTCAAACTTTTTAATTTTTCATGAATTAAACAAAATTTTAATTAATAATGGTCTCAGAGACATTACCTCCAAATCAACAGCGATTTCTTTGACCTTTGACAAATCCTCCATTAAGATATTTAACTGCTCTTCTGTTTCAACAAAGAGAAATGGAGTTTCTGAAAAAGGTAGTGGCTTGGTTACTTTAACAGTACTCAACATACTTTCTTCAGGTTTCCAAAGAGTAAGTTCATAATCGTATGGATGACTATAACTGAAACAGAAAAATAATACATAAACAACATGTGATGATAAACAAGTTTTAAAAAATATTAATAAACTCAAAAAGTATATTACTCGTATTGATAAAAATAATCCCTCTATATGTTCATAACTATCAAATGGTTTTGTAGCACAGAAAATAATACTAGAATTTTGTGTATTTATTGTTTATGATAAAAAAAGACGAAATATATACTGAAAGGTTTTGTATGAAATGAATACATATTCCAGGATAAAATTTATAAATTCTAATGAAAACTGGATTGAGTAAAGAATCAATACTAATCATCAAAAACTCATTGTTCAAACAGTCAGTCAAAGTTCTTATCCTTCTTTCAATTAGAAAATTCAAGCAATTAAATAATTTTAATATCATTACACTTCGAAACAACCATTATAATTTTGACTAACCTTTCATGGCCAAGATCATTCAATTCAACCAAGATTGAAAGAGGCTTAAGAGCATTCGGCTTCTCTTTTATACGAGGAATCCATGGAGAATTACTATTATCCACCTAAAAAAAAAAATAAATAATAGTATAAATCACAATAAAATAAAATAAGTGAAGTAAAACAAAATCAAAGATAATTGACTGTTTTCAGGTTATAAAAATGTTGTAATCTCTACATATTGAAATGTCATAAGCCACAATAATAACATATACACAAATTCAGTTTATAATCAAAGTAAGAAAACCAAGCGATGTCCATCTAAATACAAAAGTGAATTGACAAGATACAATACTAACCAATAACCAAAGTAGATAACACTACCTATGATAACACTTACCACATAAAATGATAAATACCTTTGTCTAGTTAAATGTTTTTAACTTAATACAGAAATCAAAGAGCTGTAGATTATTTCCTAAAATCAGACTGACTTGTGTTTATGTGAATTTAGCCCTGAACTCATTTAGCAAGGTTCTCTAGAGGACTTGTACATCTCCTTGAATGAGCACAAGTCCACAACGGCAGTCTAATTAAAACAGTAAGATTTGTCTATAAATATAATTCAGTATTATAGATTAATGCATTCAGGAATGATGGATTTTGACAAATAAGCTATCAACGGAAAGATAATTACATGGAGAAGTGACGAATCTCAATGACTATTCTTAAAAAAACTGTAATAAGAGTTGTTTCTAAACTATAAAAGTAGTACATTGATGGATGGAGATGAGACATCAGATTTGGAAGATACGAATACAGACATCAAAACCCAGAGAAGATGTTCCAGTCTTCAAAAGTTTCAAAACTAACCCTTATCTGGATAACACACAAATTAGACACAGGCCAACTTAAATTCTATCAACCAGTCCCCCAAGACCTACAATTACCCAGTAAATATAAGTGAGATGAGACCATTGCAGAAATTAAAATGGTTTTATAAAGTTGGGTTTATCAACGAACGAATCCCCAAAAAAATTTTAAAATGCTCAGCCGAATGTTAAATGTCTGAGAAGTAGACTGAAATGTAGGTGGGAGGATTGCCTTAAGGCTGATCTTGAAATTTCGGGTTTGGATGGAATTGGTTAGATGAATACTATACAGCTATAAATATTTAACTTTAATGCTTTTGTGTTTTATAATTTAAATGTTTAAGGGAAAAGAAGAATAGATATCTAATAAGTTTTTGGATAAATATATTGACATCGGATTAATAGGAAAAGTTATAAGCCGCAATTGGTCTGGATGGAAAATTAAGCATTTCCTTTTAGAGTTTCTAACTAATTTTTTTCTAAAACACCATGCTCCATTCTTAAGAACGTACCTTGTCTTTAAAAAACACTTGAGGTCTGATGGTTCCAGGTGATACACACAAAGTTATTTCTTCTTTTGATGGATGAGAACTTTCATCTTTTTCATGCCACCCTCCACTAGGAACAACAGTTTTTTGTAGATTAGTGGCAGGTTTAGAAGGCAGAGGGTTCCTTTTACGTCCATCCATTTCTAGCAAGTTATTAGTTACCCTGTCAAGACTTTTATCATTAGAATCTATAATAGTATCAAAATGATGATCAATCTTTCTGATGCCATTCCTCTTCATCAAACAATCCATCCTGGAATAGAGCAGTATAATTAATATTCATGCAGTAGAATACATCACAAAGATTCATAAATTAAAAAACAAAACAATAAAAATGGATATTACTATATGTGACCAAAAACAAAATTTATTTAAACTTACAAATTTTGCAGCTTCATACCCTCATACTTCATTATATTAACGAATTCAGGGTAAGTACGATAATAACTGAATTCTTGTGGACTAGGTAAACTGTTAGAGGCTTTCACTCCCTCGACCACATAAGGAAATGCACTCTGAAAAATATAATTCATTTTAAAACCAATGTAATTAATAAAATAACGATAAAACACAAAATAATTACCTGTAAAAATGCTTGTAGGTTACTATAACCGGGAATGCATTCTTTGCCCGGAGGATTTTCACTTCCACCTTCCATGATTGATGAAGAAACCTGCTAAGGTTAAAATAAAACTATTAAATATGAACGATTGTCATGTCAATTTAGATATTCGAACCCCAACTTCTGACAATGCTACACGACCTCACTAGCTCGTTGTGTACATAGCTTGAGCAGTCACGTGAAGGTTAAGAAGGTCCACTTCTATCACATGGTTGCAATGTCGGCAACTTATGAAAACAATCATTAAAAATTAAATACACTTTTGTATAATCAATATATATTTACATAATTTTTTAAAAAAATATTTACCTATTCAATTATAAAAATCAAAATATTTATCCTAAAATACGTTACTTAATACTACGGTATTAATCGATACGTATTGTATCGACTAGCTTCACCACTACGTTGATACAGGTCTCCTATGCAACAAGTGGGAGGAGTGAAATGCTTGTCAAAGTAAGGTTGTAAACATTGAATTTTAAATATACGACTATAAATTAAAGGGTTAAAAGTTTACTAATTCTCCGCATAACGTTTCTTAAATGCCCTTTCATAGCATTTATGAATTAATGAAATATTCTGTTTTTAATAACAGGAACTAACAAAATTTTTTAATGCGATGGAAGCAGTGATTTTAACGTTTATATTAATATTAGGAATAGTATTCACTTTTTCATTTGTGATACTCATATTCCTCTGCCATTATAAAACTATTAGAAAAAATGCAACTAGATATGTTAAAAAATTGGCAAGAACAGATCTGAGGTAGGTATTTCAGAACTAAATATTTATTAAAGAAAGTCAGGGTAGATTATTAATATATTAGTACAAATTATGATATAATTAATGTTTTATTTTAAATACATAAACTAAGTGCTTTATTTTTACATATTTATACACAACTGTTCACATAAATGTAATAATAATGAAAGGAACATGAACACTTCAGTAAATAATATAATTATGTAGTTACTAGGCTTTATAATAGTATTAAATGTATAGAATATTATATATATAATACATTAGTTCTAAACTATTATACTGAACTACTAACATAGTTATTCTAAGCAAACTATATCTGAACTAGCAGTTTCATCCTCTGAATCAGATATTGCTATTATGTCAGGTTTTTCAATGGATTTATTAATTTTTGTAGTTTTAACCATCCTTGCTCGAGATTCAGAAGTGGTAGGTTCATCTGACACTAAACTCATGCAAAGTGTGTCAACAGCTTGTAGAGCTTCCATTACATCTATTTCCCTTTGGTTTAAGGTTTTGTCTTCATTTCCCTGACTTTGAGGATTTTCATCAATAATTAACCTGGGGCTCTCATCTCCTGATGTGCTAATCCTTCTTTCATCTAAATTAATTATACTTTGAAAACCAGAATTATCACTTGATTTAATAATTGGATTTTGCACAGGATCTAAAAGTTTATTTATGTTGGTTATTTTAAACACTTCCACATTTTTTCCAATTGAAGACATTTCTTTCTGTTTGTTTGGATTCAGTTCAGGTTCTATCAGTTTGTTAATATCAGCCAATTTGATTTTTTCTTTCCGTTGTGTTATATTTATAGGATCTAATTGTTCTGAAGATTGTCTATCATCTTCCATGATAACATCGGCTTGTTCTATTTCTCCAATTAAATTTTTGTCTACCTTACTATCATTTTCTTCATCATTGTTCACATCATTCCACAATGCATCAATTTCATACAGTAAGTCTTCCAATTTTTCTTCCATTTTATAAAACTCCTTTTCTTCATCAGATAGACCTGAACGTTTTTTAACTTTTCGCTTAGGATTCTTTGGAAGTGGTGATGGTACTTTAGAACATTCTTCCAAGAGTGCACTATTTGATGTCGTTTCTGTTGGAGTTATTGGCAAAATTGTGGGCTTAGATTCATCTACTGATGCACTTCTTTTTTCAATAGGTGATGTTTTAATTGGTGAACTTACCAGTGGACCTGACAGTCTTCTGGAAATAGCTGCTGAACCAGATTTTCGTTTTTTCTTTTTTTGAAGTTTTTCCACACGCCGCTTTAATTTCCAGTTGGTTTGTAAAAGAAGTTCTGTTTCATATTTTAAGTGGAGTTCTTCTTGGCATAATTGCTTGCAAGTAGCAGTTGCTTTATTAAGTATTCTTACCCTTGGTTCTTCACTATCACCCCCTCCAAGTATTTTTTGGATGGAACTGTACATTAAATTAATATTTTTTCTTCTTTCATATTCTTTATCTTTTGGTAATGGTTTTGATGTCAGCTCAATACAAATGTCATCATCATTATCTTCTTCAGAATAACTATCAACAACTATTTCTTCAATATCTTTTTCATATATGCTCCATACATCCTCATCTACAGTGTCAAAAGACTTGTCACTGTTTGTCATATTTTGAGTTCTATTGTGAAAACTATGTGATTCTTCTGCACCAATGTTTGTTCACTGCACTCATCAAATACAACAAAAACAATTTTTCAGTACATAAACAAATATTACCTCTCTTGCTGGTTACCATCAATGTTACCAACTCTTTCATGAGTATTATTTCTTTTACAATTCAACAGATCTTTGTGAATCCTAATATTCCGGTCTAGAAAAGTAAATAGTAAAAGCTAGGAACAGAATTTGGTAATATTTTATCTTTTAGGTAGGAAGCTGATCTAATTATACCGTCCTTTACTTTATAGGAATCGGATCTATGTAGAATCCATCATTCTCGAGGTTTCTACTCTTGCTTAAAGATAAAAAGAAATTGATCCAAGGATGTCTAATTTAGATAGCTCGTCCTAATTAATTTATTTCTGTTTGTTGGAATCTGAGCACACGTTGCTCTGTTCCTCATTTGAAATTATAGAAGTAAAAGAATTGAATTTTTTACTCAGTATAATTTATTGTTTGCCATACCGTACTGCCACCTTTAAGTAACAAAATGTGATTTTTCCTTTAATTTGTTAGCTTTATTAATTTACAAGAAAAACGTTTGTAGTTTTAGGCTGCGACCTGAACAAGGATATCGCGATGGTTGCTTAGCCTCATTGGACAAACGTAGAGCGACCAGGCGACGGCAATCCTCGCTTTGTCCAACTTTGAAGAAAAAAAAAGATGGGGAACAAAGCTCAGTGTCTCAATAGAAAATTTTAAACGATATTCTTATGTTAGTCGGACCATCTCCTTCGCCCGGCCGCGCTATGTTAGTCATGCGCTGGCGATCTAGCACGATATTACATTGCTTTATCCATAAAACACAGAACGTTATCAGCAAACAAGACCTGATCGGGCTGGGCAGCCATCATCTAGATGTACTACATTATCACGCCGTTGGAGTTTGGATTCTATAATTGCCTTAAGCCGTTTGAAAATTTGGTATAAACCGTTTTTGAAACATAGATATGACCAGGAAATTACTTGAGCATTGAAAGTAGTGGATACAATTTTTTACGCAAACAAAACTTTGGGTCAAATCGGTCGAACCCGAACTCGAAATTAGGTATTTCAAGAGCAAATATGTTAGTGCGTGCATAAACGGAAGTAGAAGATATCAAGAGATAAAATTGAAACTCGGTCCCTTAACATAGTTTACAGTGACCAAACAAACATAGTTTTAATGTTCAATTAGATTGCTTAATTATATTCCCTATGTTTAATTTTGCTTAGGAATACTAAGTATCTATAAGTGTATTAGTATGTCTAGGTTTATGAAAAATTAGTTCGACTATAGCTTTCGCCCAGTTTCCTTATTTATGCCCGCGATAGCTATGATCGCTTAACTTAGCAGACTTAACTTAACAGACGTCATAATACTTATAAACCGTACCTAATATGTAGACTCTTAAAGGGGCCTCATCCAGGCAAAAATATTGAGCTAACGTTTGGATTAAAATATTGAATGGTCGTGGACCCCTCACACTACACAAAAATATTGGATTAAATTTTACGCGATGGGAGGACAGTGCGAACCCCCTTACCCTCCCGCGGAGGTTTATTTTATTTTGGCAAGTATCATAGTTGCATTTTGGGCAGCGTTGATGGAGACTTTTAATAATAATAAAAAGAAAAGAGTCTGTGTGGGCCAGTAATAGGTTGGAGAACTGACTGACCCTTGGTTAACGTAACCTACTTATATTTGTAGGAGGCGAACGATTTTAACAGCATGAAGAATTTTAGCCCAATATTTTGTCAGCCCTGTTACACTGCGCTCTCTTCTACAAAATTTTGAAGGGTTCCTAAAAATCTTATATATCAGAAAACTTTTGAATGATCCACAAAATTTTGAATACACTTTTTTTGCGCAATTTTTTGTAAAGTTTTGAAGATGTCGTTTTTGTGCAAAACTTTTGCTAGTGTGAGGCCATCTTAACACTTTAGAAAACTTTGGACTGGCCACAAAATTTTGAATAGATCTTTTTTTTGTGCAATATTTTTTGACAACATGCCTCACTCAGGCAAAAATTTTTGTGCAAAATGTATATAGTTGTGTCCTGATTGTACATTTGGAGTTAAATAAGAAGAGGACTATATTAAGCCACTATACTCTTGCCTAGTTAGGACAGGTAAGGCCTGTGGTGTCCTCATCATACATTTGAAGTTTTGTTGGGGCACCTGATTATATTCTATATATTTGATTTTTCAAAGTCTTGAGGACCTTACCTTTGCTATCACCTAGTCCACTATGTTAGTTCACATTCGCAGTCTGAGTCTGTTAGTAGGGTGATAAGAAACATCCTAAATGTTTATACATATAATTAATTCGTTATGACTTACATATTTCACTCCTCTCTTCAGAAGTTAATGTTCATTGTTTCTATTCAGGGGAAGATTTAGTTGGGAAAGAGTTAAAATCTATCCATCCAGGGCCCAATGCTCTTAGAGGTCCAGGATCCACAGAAAAAATATATTCTGGCTATATCATATCTCCCTAACCCTGAGGTAGCTTCCTGCTCTAACCTATAATATTTTTTTTTTCCATTTCTATATCTTTATTTAATTTTTTGGCCTACCTTGTCATCAATAAATTTTTCACCCAAAATCTGCCCTATGGAGTCTTCCACCATTATTTTCAAATGTCTAAACTAATTTAGACACTTTTTTCTATCTCTTTTTAGTTTTTTTTTTTTTTTTTATTCAATGGTAATGGCACCAATCAGTTCAGTAGGAATACAAAATGTATTATCATTATGGCTCAAAAGTTGAAGTTTTGATATTTGAGAAGGAATATACCCCTTCTCTAAAATCAAATCTTAATTTTACCAAAAGTATTATATATGGTTTTTATTAAATAATATTGCTTATTTTTCTCTCTTAATCATTAATCTGACAATAGATGTTAATTATTTATTTTTTATAGGAATGTAAATAGAAATATTTTTTAAAAATGTATTTATATATTTTTTTCAACTTCAGGCACAAAGATACTGAACTTATTGAAAAGAAAACAGGGTTGGTAAAAAGATTTTTACGTAACTCTTGCAACAGCAATGGTGCTTTGTCAGAAAAATGTCAGCAACTGTTGGATTTATGCTATGGCTTGGATCTGACATCTAACCGTTTAACTCAACCAGATATACAAAAAATACATGCTATAGTTCAGGTGATGATTATTAACTGGTTAATTGATGAAAAAAAACGGTTTGTATTATAATAAGTGATATTGTTTGCACTTCTGTTTGTTAAAAAAAAAAATCTTAGTTACACAATGATCTCGATAAGTAAATGGAACAATATTATTAAGTTCTTTATTGTTATTAGAGTGGTTCCAAATTAGTTGACCAATTTAAATATTTTAGTGTACATTTGATGTTAAATAAAGAGAATAAACATAGGTCTAAAATATTACAGGGGCAGGCAGAGGGAAGAGCGGCAAACAATAAAAAAAATTCTATCATTATTTTATGAATTAATCTAAAACTGTATCAAATTATGCTTCAAAAAAGTCTCAGGGAAATTATCTTAATCAGTTAACATCCCTCATAGTTGCAGGGTAAAATGGTGAAAGTAACCAACAAAAAAAAATTATATATATCATTTTTTTTGGAACTTCATCAAAATAGCCAATGAAATAATTGTATGCAAATTTATAAATTCTTACTCAATTTGAGAATAATTTCTTTCTTGACATTTCTTCAAATCAATTGAAAGTTTAATGACCCTCGCTCTTTACTCAAACTAGAGACCCATATTTATGAGAACTTTGTATTGAACATTCAATTTCCCATCAGATAGCAATTCTTGACCAAATACCTCGGTACTCCCTGGGGCATCTACTGTATCTAGAAATATTAATTTAGTTCATACATTTTATCACAATTAAAAAACAATATATATTAATCATTGGTAAGTGGATCATTATTTTTACAAAATAATATATTTTAGAAAAATATATTAATAATAATGTATATTTATTACATGATTAGCATGTAATATTGTATATGGGTGAAAATATATTAGTTCTATTAAAAAAGAAATAATTTCTATTCAAGTTGGCCCAGAGCATCACTGAGGATTCAGATGGTTGGACCTGCCCTGAAGGAAGAGAGAAAGCAGGACTTCTTGAGAAAAGGGCTGCTGGTCTTTTGCAGCAAGTGGCATCAGTAATGTCAGCAATGGAGGCGCATTTATCTGTGATTAACTTTATCATTATCTTTTAAAGAGATTTATTTATTATTTATCTACATGATACCATACAAAACATGGTACCCTATTCCTTAACCTTTTTTAAAATCAGTATGCATGCACCCACCAGCTTTATTTGGAAAAAATATTGTAGAAATAATGTTAAAATTAATTTAAATATTAGTTTATAGCAAAATCATAATGTTCATTTGTACCTTATTGAAAGTGCAAGTAAAAGAGTTAGATTTTCTTGTTTATAATATCTTAGATACCTCTCAAAGATATGCACAACCTATCGATTTGATATTGGGTTAACAAAAATATGTAAGAATCAATGCATTAACTAAAAAACTTTGTTACTAAAGAACTGTGATCTCTGTTAAAGTATTAGATTTAAAAAAAAAAGTAGTAATCATTTTACAAAAAGGTTTCTTTGACTCAGATGACATTTCATGGGCATCTGGTATAGAGTAGATATGGAAAAAAAAACACAATTTTTTATGTAATTGTAGAAATTATGTTTTCTTAAGCTTGGATTTTATCCAACAAATTTACATATTTCTAATTACAGTCTTCTTTTTGTAGTAATTAATTTTATATATTTACAGGCTATCAAAGAATCATCCGTTATTGAAGACATCAAGACTTGCTCTTATCAAAATTCATTAATTATTTAAGCTCTAGATCGATGACTGAGCTTCAAATGTTTAAGAAAAATAACTCAGATGTCATGAATATTGCTTCTTGTTGTATTATAAATCCTGGGCCGATATTAAATTTCTGATTTTATCATATTTGTAATTATGGTTATAAAAATTAAATGTAATTTTATATTGATTGTAAATAAAATAATGTTGACAATTTTTCAAGTTTATCTTTTTTTATAGGTTATCCTTTTGAATTCAGCATTTTTCAGGATGAATGAGGGCCTCAAGTTGGAAATTTCTGTAATCACATAATTTTTGAAAATGTTACTGTACAGTATTGTATATAAAATGAGAGACTTACAAATGAAATTAGATGTTTTATGAATTGTTCTATAAGATTTATCTTGAGGGTCCCCAGATGCACCCATACCCCTAGCTATTATACTGAGTTAGTGTGGCTATATCTTTCTCTTTGACTATCTCTAAGAAGTAATACACCATTCTATACCCTGAACTCCTTTCCTTGCGCTCCTCCATCTATTTTTTGAACACTAGAACGACCAATCAATATTTATACTCTATCACATAGAACTGCTTCTTTGGACAGATCTTTTATAGTTCATTCCTTGCCTATGTCTATCCATAAAGCTTTTTCTATAGATTCCTTATATTTTCAGGAATTTACTTATTTTAAAAGTAGTATATGTTGAGGCTGTTTGCTGGTAAAAAAAAGATCTTTTTGTTACTGGAATTAAATATAATATCCAGCATAAAAATTTACTTTTTAATATTTAGCTTATTTAAAATCTTACAAACCACTTAAATTGTTATTAATATATACAAAAAAATGTGGCATTAATTGGTTTCTTATTTCCTTAATTTCTTTGATAAGTATTATGAACTAAATAAGAATTTTATTGAAAATCAAACAGCTATTGTTGTTTGGCATAATTCAAATATTGTTTGTTTGCAATCTATTCTTTTCACAATGATGAGTCAGTAATGTGGGCAGAATGAAGCACATTAGCAATGTGGGCAGAATAAAGCACATTGTATACTGTATTGTTTACTAGCAAACTTTTTTCTCGGCATTGCAGACCATTATCAGAGTAAACAACAAATAAGTATATAAAGGAGAACAAAGGTGTATTTCATTTTCAACACTCTAACAAATCATTTCCTTTATTAAAATTTGAAGTAAACTAAAGTACTGTTCAAAAATATCCCATTACTTAAACTCTTCATGAAAAACGTTGTTTTTAAGCATCAAGTAAAATGTTATAGCTTTGGATTATTACAAGCAAATAATATAATCATAATTTTAATATCTTCCAAATCCATATTTTATTTATCCAGGAAAGAAGGAGGACAAGGACTCATAAATATAGAAGAAGCGTGCCATAAGCAGATATCCTAACATCAATATTTTGATTAAAAAACCACTAGAGTTTATCTGGTAATCGTTACTACAGATATGGTCTGACCGCACTGAATCTGAGAAAAGTGGATGAGCCGAACATTGTTTCAGAAAAAGAACACCTGGAAGAATGGAAAAGTAAGTCTCTGCATGGGAGATTCTATAGCCGACTGAACGAAGCCTCCATAGACAAAGAAATATCAGTTGAATGGTTAAAATCTAGAAGTCTATTCTTCGAGACAGAGGGGTTTGTGGTTGCCATTCAAGATCGAGTGCTTGCCACCAGATCAAATAGAAAACATGTGCTAAAAGACACTATAGCACCAGATAAGTGTTGATCATCCTTGGTGACGCTGGAATCAATCCAACACATCACTGGTGGATTTGGAGTGTAAGCTGGTACTGAATATCTACAGAGGCAAAACAATGTGGCCAAAATTTTGCATCAGGGCCTGCCGATAAAGTAGAAATTAATTGATGATAAGAGCCCATATTATAAGTACCACCCAAATAGACTCCTCCTAAAAGGTACTCTCAAGCTCTATTGGTATGAATAAATAATTATGAACCATACAGTACGCCATAATAAACCAGATATCCTCCTTATAGATCTAAGAAAAAAGAAAGTGGAACTTATTGATGTCGGAATCCCAAACGATAATAATATAAGCTCCAATGTGGGAGAAAAACTTAGCAAATACCAGGAATTGGTGATTGAGTTGAAGGAACTGTATCATTTGGAGGGAGTTACCACTACTCCAATGATTATATCCGCCAATGGTCTCGTACCAAAATCCACATTGGCAAGCATGAATGGTTTGGGGTGCTTATTGATGTGCTAAGAGAGGCTCAACAGTTGGTTCTCTTAGACACTATATGCATAGTGTGAAAAGTTTTAAATATTTGAAACAAAAATATGAAGGTGGTTAGACTTCTAGGTCCCCCACCTCATACTCAACCCACAATAGCAAGAAAAACTGACAAAAATAATAAAAAGGAAACAAAGGGATAGCTATATTGATAAGAAAATAATGAAAAATGTAATGAAAAAAAATTGATTTTTATCAACTATAAAATCAACGATTATATAGCAATAAAAATTATAAGTTAAATGTAAAAGCAGTTCAGTAACAGTATGCAGCGACTTCTCCTCTTCCTATAACTCCATTTAGTAGTTGAAGCATTAAACAAATTATATTACATTTTAGAAATTCTTGGGGTATGTTACCCTACTGTTCTCTCGAAATTATCTTGAGTTCCTGGAGGGTCCTCATGGGAACCTGATGGTCTTCCCTCATATTCAAGGAATGCTCTATCAGGTAGCCATGGGGTTTTCTTGGTGAAAAAGGTAAATCCCTAATTTTAGCTCTGTTAAAGTACTCATATATGGTTCAAATGTACTCTAAATTGTTCAAATGGTATCATATATTTTTGAAATGTGTCTACTGTATATCTGGCAGTCAATGGTGCCTATATCAGCTATGTATAATTCTGTATGTGCCTGACGACGAATTCTATTTGCCACGGAGCATCCTTAGTAACTCACTCCATGGGACACTTTATAGAATGAATATCTTTCGCTCGGTCTTCTTTATGCTCTTTCTCTTCCATGAAGTGTATTTTATGTGAACTTCAGAACAATACATAGTACCAGTCTTCATCCAATCAGTTAATTTCCAGGCAAACTGAAGTTTTAGAACTTTAAGTGTCTTGGTGAGAACACCCTTGCCAGTTTTCAGACATTTATAAAAATTTCATCCAATCTCCCTGTATTTATCATTAGAGAAATACAGACGTCTTAGACTCCTTGAATTTAAGTTATTACTTCATGGGTGGTAGAGATCTGGTTTCTGAGACCTTGTGATTCAATAAACCAGCCTTTGCCATCTATTGTAAAGCATTGCTAACCTGACAGCACAACAATTATAATTAATTTTTATATTATTAAGACTTTATAATAAAATATTATTATAAGTTTCCACCCCCACCTCCCATATCAGGTGAATGTAGCTTAAAACAGAGAATGTAAACAAGATTCAAAACATCAAATTTATTTTGAAGATATTTTCATATAAAAATTAACACTATAAACCTACAAAAACCAATTTATTAAAAAAAATTATAAGAGATTCAATTAGTTTCTAAGTATTAATGAATACTGTGTAAATGGATACTTGAGAAGTATAAAAATAGTAACTAAGTTCTGTGTTACAAAAAAAGACAATGGTTTAAGGATTGTACTATCGAATGTTTCTTATATTCTCTTAGAATGTCAAGAAGAACGTATTGCTTTTAAATTTTAGATTTTTCAAATTTTCATACAATGTTCAAACCATATTAGGCTTAAGATTAAAATGCTTAACTTTAAAACTCAAAACATCGATTAAAAATTAATTAGTTAGTGACCTCAATATAAATGTCGTTTCATACAACCATATAAAAATATTTACCCAAAACGAACTTATAAATGTATATATATATTTACAATTAAATTATGAGTTTGTTAGTATTTATAATTAATTTAAATGTCTTTTAATAATTCAATTTGATTCACATTATAACAAATACAATATAAATACACTTCACACTAATATTAAAGTATACGTTTGTCCTCTGCTAAAACTATCTTTCATTGCACAAAGAATTTTTAACAAATAAATTAATAAATCAATAATTTGTCTCTCTAAGAACGACTAAACTGCAAAACTTGGCAATTTTAATATTTGCACAGTTCTAGTTATAGTCGTCATTAGTTTATTGAACAGGTACAATTTTCACTATGACTAACTTAGTGAACCTTAGAGAAGCTAGCCACCACCTTTGTGCAATACAAGATGTCAACTTCTACTTTAATAAGATATTTAATCAATTTACATAAATTAAATATTAAAACTGAAAGGAAAAATAAAGTTTAACAATAATTTCCGATACTTCAGTCAACAATAACAAAAAATATTTACCATAACTGAAGGATCCAGTGGATAAGTTTGAATAATTCTTAATAATAGAGACGCGAGAATCTTTAATATTCCCTTCTTTCATTTAGATAAAATAAGAGGATAAAAACATGAATGCCATTTAGTTTTAACTTGAATAAGCCAAGTACATTGCTTTATCCACTTTATCCTTAAATTCAAGAACAGTACATTAGTCCATTATAACACGTCATTGAGGTCAGTCTCAATTTCCTCATAACAATATAATAATTTATAGCTACAACACAACTATTATGAAATAAATATTTTTTTATTATAAAAAAAAGTGAAAAACAAATATTTTTTATTACAGCTAAAAAAAATATGTTAATAATATTTATTTATTTTAATTTTTTACAAAATAAATCCTAGCAGTATACATAACAAGGGGCTACCTTGGTAATTCGGTCAATAAATAGCTTATAAATAATTTGCTATCAGCCTTTACAATTAATTTCATTGGCTTTAATAATACTATCATAGACGACATAAATCACATAATGGGAGTCCTAATAAATCTTATAAATTAGAACTTTTCTTTTTGTGCAAGTCAATAAGTTTTATAAGCATTGTTTAATACTATGCATATAATAAAACCCAAGTTTTATTTAAATAAATATCTACATTAAACTACTAAAAGTAATTTCTTGCTAAATTAAACTAATATAAATATCACTCACTACATAGATTAAAATGTACCATCGATTGCTAATTATTTTATTGTAACTAGTCTGTTAATAAAAGTACAGATATGATGGAAAAAGACTTGTCTACAATAGCTATCGAGTGATTGTATGAAACGACAATTTCGTTATACACAAAAAAAAAAACTAAATGAGGAACATGAAAAGAGTGCATAATTATATTATCATCTACATTTTAGAAATCAATGTCCAGAGAAATAAAATGCAATAAGAAAAACAAATAAATAACATGATTGTTTTTATAGCACGATTATTAGCCTTGGTAAATCTGTTGTATCTCTAGCTTTCATTAACAACCACAAAAAGTTCATGAAATTATAAATGCATTCAAAAAATTTTAAATCAGCTTTGTTCAGGGATCTAAAGATAAGAAAGTATGAGTAGAATAATAGTGCATTCTTACATTTTTTATAAAGTCATATTTGTGTGAAACTACGATATTCATCAAAATTTAATAGTAATCTTTAAATTACTGGACAGTTTTCATAAAAATATCAAAAATCTTATTTAACAAAAATATATTCAGCAGCAATTATAAAAATATTTGACTTTTGACCTGGATAAAATTCATTACGAGATTAAGGGGTTTATTAAAAAAGAAAAAGAAAAACATTACAGACTGACCAAGGCTACTTATTTTAATATCACCGATAGCTTAATGCTTCGACCAATGAATTAATTTAGAAGGGAGTGCAGTAGTATTAAGGATGTGAAACCAAACAAGCTGGTACAAGTCTATAAATTTGGTCGCTCCGCCATCTATTGTGTAGGTTACATCACAAATTCCTTCATATTCTTTGTCTTGCAACTGTAAATAACATCAAATATACATAAAAATAATAAATAAAATTTTAAAAAAGTAGCTTTGTAAAGAGAATAAAATTACAAAATAGTTTATTATTATGTAGTAATAACAAACAAATGACAGCTTTCCTTTAACCGATGTTAAATTACTGTATCCTTGCTAATACAATGTCTTTCAAATGAGCATATTGAGTGTTCTGGGAGATATTTTTGTATTATAAGGAAAATGAAAAGAATAGGTTACTAAGGAAACATGCTCAACATACTTTTAAAAATATGGTTACAAAGGATAGTACAATATATTTGATTTGATGATTCTTGTTTTGTGTTGTAGTAGATAATTCAGTTATCATCCAAATGTAACCATATAAGTTAAAGTAAGTCAGGTTAAGTGCATTTTCTGAGGCAAGAGTATAACATATTTTTTAAAAATAGTTATGGTTATCTGATAGTGCTGAACTGAAGTAGAAAACTAGGCAAGTGCCTTTTAATGGCCCACCATTAGAAAAGTCACATATTGATCTTTGTACAAGTTGTGATTTTGGTAGTGTGCAGAGTTGGCTGAAGCAATTGAGACTAATTCATCAAAGAGCTAATTTTTTTCCTAAGGATTAATTATTAATAGTCATAATATTTTGAAATCACTGTGGACTAAGCCATATACGCATATAAGCATATACCATATAAGCATATACCTCTTAAACTTTTCGTTTTGGGGTAAGTGTGAATGTTAAAAAATGGGGAAGTGTAGACCATGTCCCACCCTGTTTGATGGTCTCAATGTGACTTTTTTCTTAAAAAAAAAACTTTAGAAAACAAACATAAGTTTCTTAATGTTCTTTATAATAAATTCCAGTTTTATTATTCATCTAACTTGTGTTATTTTATATCATCCTTTTTCTGTAGAGAGGAATAGTATGGCATATTTACTTAGTGTAAAATTTCCATCTTCATAATTAAATTATCAATATCAAACTAAAGTCAAGCTTTAAAATTTTTTGTTTGCACTTGCCCCAACTTACCTTACATAATTTACTATACCATAAAATGTAGACTATTGAGTTATACGGAAGTGAAGTTTCCCTTTCTTTAGAACTATTTTTCCTGTTTTTTCTCTAGATTTTTTAAATATAGAACTGAAAGTGCTTTAGGTAGAAGATTTTAGGTGTTTCATCAATATTGTTTGAGCTGTTTTCAATGATACATTTCATTAAAAAGATCATCCATTTGGCTAATGCGCACAGAGTGCTCGATTAGTTACACTGGTATTAGGGACCAAAATTTTAAACAATAAAAATAAAGCAACTAACTTCATCCACCTGTTAAAGAGATAATATATATTTTTTTAACCTTTCTATTTTTAGCTTTTGACAGTCATTCCCAAGCAATTTGTACTTTTTGAGGATAAAATATTAAATTTAATCGGCCATCATTTTGAAATGAAATAGCAAATGATAATGAAGAATTTCAATAACTATTGTTGAGTGATTTTGGTGCCATATCTAAACAAAAATTGGTCAAGCAGTATGAACTGTGGGTAGTGAGATCTTTTATGTTTTTTGATTCTTGGATTCTACTTATCTTAAAATATAAAACTTAAAACTTTGAGGGAGTTTATTTATCCTTGATCGATAACAGAGTTTCTCTATTAAAAATGATAAACCAGGAATACCTGAATCTAGGGGGTATTGTTCATAAAATCTGACACCCTCTGTCCAATATTATGTTTGACCAAAAAATATCTTATACATCACTGACTCTTTGAAAATTGATCTCAACATGATAAGTATGGTATGAAACTTCATCAAAAGATGATTAAGTAAAATCAAAAGTTTCTTGAATTTTTTGGTCAATGTTACAGGAATTCGGAATAAAATTTTGCCAAAAATAACAAGGAAAATTCCTGATACATCGATTAGATTGAAACTCACTTCTCAGGATTGTCTGGTTCTTTGAATTCGAAATAACATTTCAAAAGCACTTTTTTTTTTTTTTTTTTTAGAACTGTTCTAAAGTTAAATTGACAAATTTGTATAACTCCATTTCTATGCTTTCCACATTATTTTGTGGTTTTTACTGTGATGATAAACAATTATATATATTCAGTGTCTACTAATGCTTACCAAAATAAAAAAAAAATGATTCTACCATCAAAAATTGTTATTTCTAATTATTCTGTAGCGATGATGATAATTTTAATGCAATCTGATTAGATTAATTGCAACTCACTGGTTCAATAGTAGTATGAAGAATTTTTCCATTGTGTTTAGATGTCAAGACGAAACAACCTGGCTTGCTCTTGCTGTCCCGCACGACGAATATACTGTGAACAGATTTAACAATTAATTTAAAATAATTAAATATGATTTACGGTATAAAAATAAAATTAAAAAAAAAATTACCCTTCATATTATATGCATGATATCTCTTAATCAAAGAATTATTTTGATTGAGATGTTTACATTTTTAAATCCATCGATGAATTAAAAAGTTAATAAGTATCTTTCCATAATTTAAAAATTTTAAATTATTATGAAAGTAAAAACTTGTTATCTTTGTTTTAATAATTTGGGTAGATGATAAAACAAAATTGAAAATGTGTTAATATGTTAAAGTTACAGATGCCCAGTGGATACAATTCATTTTAACTACCTACATTCCAGATGATGTTTCACAAAACTCTTGAGATTTTTATTTAATTTCTTCTTTTAATTAATGTGTAGAGTGGGTATATGATTAGTAAACAAAATATCAAAGATGGTTTAATAATTGTTTAAGTAAATTTTTTATGATTTTGGAAACCTAAAACAATATAAAATTCTGAAATATAACTTGGACAGAAATGAAATTTCAGAACTTATTTTTATCAGTTTATTACAATTCATCTACCTAAGGTAATTGAGAAAGTAGAACTTCATTATGAATCAATTCACTTTTTAAAGGCTAACTATATAGCCAAGGGCCCAGAAGGAGAAAAAAAAAGTTATTTCACCTCAATTTTTTATTACTTTAATGAAAACTATAAACAGTCAATAGTAAAAATTGATGACTCTCCCAACCATAGTCAGGGGAATAATCAATAGTGGCTGTCCTGAAGATGCAAACAATTCATTTTCACTTCTTTTAAGTAAAAAATAGAATTTTAAATTTGCATTACTTCTTTTCAGAAAATGGTTCAGGTTTTATCTAGACTATAAAAATGGTACAATAAATGTCATTAAAAAGTAAATATTGAAGTACTTTAAGATGTACACTCCCTCTCAAATTTATTTTATTCTGGAAAAATTTCAAATGTTTTATAATTTTTCATTCAGAGCTCCATATCCTTAAAACTACACCAACAACATTAAAAAACTTTCTAACGCATTATTTCAGCATAGTAAATCCCTTAAAATATGAGCCCTAATAGACACCTGTAAATCTAATAGTCTCTGAGACACAGTTTTTCATAAATCATATGGTTTTTCATAACATCGAGATATCAATATTTTGAGAATTTATTTTGGCATAGATCATAACATCTACTACTCCTATGAAGATGAACGTAATGAAATACTTTACACCACATCGAACCAGGACTAATTTGAGTGCTAATATACAACAGTACATCCAATGATTCCTCAGATACAGTTTTACCAAAATAAATTCACTAACATAAACAGCTCTACTCTAACAGGGCTCATATTTTAACAAATTTATTCAACTTTAGATGATGTTCTATTATGTTTTTTAGGTTTTTGGATAGTTCTAAAGATATGGAGCTGAAAATTATTTTTTTTTTTTATCTTTTGAAACATATTTCATTTTTTATACCCCTAACCATGGTTGGTAGACTCATCAATTTGACCAGTACATATATATAGTTTTCATTCAAGTTATAAAGACAACCACTAATAGTTTCAGCTGGACAAAACACTGCATAAATTTGGAAAATGAAAATAAAGTCATAATTTATTTGAATTTTTTTAAATAATAAAAAGTAATAAAATTATTTTTTGTTATTTTATTTATTAGCAAAAAAATGGAAAGTACTCTAATTAAAAATACATCATAAAATCTTTTGTACCTCAGTCAAATTAAAAAGGATGAAGAATATAGAATTAGATGAAACATCTTTTTCCCAATTTACAATCTTAGTATTCTAGCAAGCAGTTATTTTTTTCCCAGCAGTTTGACTTTAATTTTAAAAACATCTCACATTCAATTCTGATAAATCTCGAATGAGTAAAAGTTATGACTAAAGATTAAGTATTTCCAATAAGAAAATTAAAACTAAATGACTTGGTCTAATCCTATAGAAATGATTTATTTTATGTCCATTGAACAATAATAAAACACTCTAAAAAAATAATGATGCAGAAAAGATGTTGCTTTGTAAATCATTGTGGGAATAATTTCTTTAATCTATGGCTAAGGTAAAAAATATTTTGTACTTGTTTGTTTTCTTTTAAAGAAAAAATCCCTAACGACATCTTAAATCCTTTATTTTTTCTTCAAATATACATGTCATTTTTGTGCAACAGAATGACATGTAGATGGAAATCAACAAAAACAATAGATAGGTCAAAGTTTAATAATCAGGATTAATCCCTTAAAAGGAGGATGAGACATACAGTAATGACATGAAAATGTTAAAATAATAAGAAAAAAAATAAGTACAAGATATAATTTCTTTAAATTAATATAATTCATTATGTTAAAAAAAAGAAGATTAATATCATACAGTAAGCCTGGGTTGTGACTCACCATATCTATGACATACCCATCTTTCTCTGGTAGAGTGTTGAGAAGTGCCACAGCCTGATCCCTTGACATGTTCTCGTGGTACCAAGGCTGGTTAAGGTGAGCTCCGTGTTCATCCTTTGGTGTTGGGTACCGCCTTTACAAAAAATATATTATTAATTTAGAGAAAAAAAGGAATATTAAGATAACAATTAATATTTTTAGATTCCATAACAAACAGAAGAGTTCAACGAAACTTCATATATTTAGAGATTATAGATTGAATATTAACTAAAAAAAAATCACGGAAAAACGCATTAAACTTAACTGAAATAACATAATGGAATCACATGTACTTTATCCTTATTTAAACTTTATAATTTTGTCACTGAAAATCTTGAAATGACTGTTTTTCTCAACATCATGAAAATATCACATACTGCTGAAATGATCATTTCAATTTAAAGGTATAGCTATTTATTTTCAAAAATTATATTTAACCTATGGTGGTACTGATGGATTTGAGAAACCCACGATGTTAATTCATCTTAAATTTTCATGTTCTGGACTAATTTCTTTTTTTTTTTTGTTTTAGGTGGCAAAATCCATAGTATCATATAAAAATTACAACAAAGTATTGACCACCACCACATTATGGATTTTATGGATTACAAATGCACAATCTTCAAAGGAAATACTTTGAGGAAACCCAACTGTTATGAAAGCTCTTAATTTTGAAATTTGTACATAATAGTTTTAATATGTTAAAAAAAAAAAAAAAATTATGAGCTGATTAGACACAAAGAAGTGTTTTATTGTTATCGACTAAATTAATTAAATAAAAAACAAAGTTTACCTGGGCTGATTCGCCATCATTTCTTTCCACTTTTTTTTCCAATAAGCACCTTCGGACTGGGCGATTTCTCTAGCCTCTTGGGGATCTTCAACTATCCTTCCAACACTTCCAGTAAAGTCCATCGCTACTCGTGACCTCATATTGTCCTGAAGTATAACATAAATCATATGGACGAACTTATAGAAGTATTTACATTAATGTCACACAGGTAGTAATTACATTTGATTAGCTATACTTTCAGCATTGATTTGAAATAAATTACAAATGAACAATAAAAATACTTAATATTGAATCAAAGGTAACAATTAAAATAATATAAAAATTAAAATATGAACATACTAATTAAATAAATAAATCATTTTACTGATTAAACCAATGAGGTAAACTATTTCATGAAAAGTTATAGTTTCATTAATAAGTAAATTTTAAAAAAAACTTACCGTGTGGATCTCTTTAGGAGCAGAAACAGCTTCTTGCTTGCCTTTAAATGATTTATAATTTTCCCTTAACTGCTTTCCATACTACAGGAACAAATAAAATAAAAAACATGTTAATTTAAAACTGTCTTTAAGAAACACTGGCTAAGAAAGAATCAACATTATTGCAATAACTAAGCTAAACCTAATGAATCTATGTAGTTGTTTCTTACTATGATGTTTTGATCAAATTAAATCGAGTAATTGATTTAATAACATGAATTTATTTTAATGTTCAATAAACTGTTACATGGAATAAAGAACACCAAATACATACTCTAAGCACATAAGACACTTATTAACAAAATTGGTGCCATTAGTTTTCTACCATAAATATTTTAATAAAACTTATCTATATTTGTGGGTATTTGAAAAGAATCTTCAGAATTACTAAAATTTTATAACTTAGCTGCTAATCTTTTAATCCCAAAAGCCTTAATATGACCAATTCTAGACCAAACAACTCATAGATTTCATTTACTATTAAGAAATCTTGATTAAATTTAAATATTTTTTCTATATAAAAGGTTCTGAATGCAAATTTTTGCAAAATTGCAAACTGAATGCAGAAAATTTTATGGCAAACATTAAACATCTGATATTAATGAAACAAGGATTTCAAAATTCCAATTTTTATTTTAAATGTAATGTGACTGTATTAAAAAAAAAAAATACAAGTTTAAACACCTTGTTTTATGAAAATTAGATGATTTTTTTTTTTTTTCGGCCAAGACTCGACCAAGATTAGATGATTTTCACGGCTAGTATAAAATTTGTCGAAGTGGAGAATGAGTTTGGTAGTTGGATACTTCATGAAATGTACAAGTTTACAAGTTTCTTACTTAAAATCTACCAGGATGAGGTTTTTAAACTTTTTTCATAAACATTTTTGAGTTTTTCTTTAATTAATAGCCAATAATTGAGAACACTTTCAACATTTATATTATAGAAATATATAAAATGTTTTCCAACATTTAAACTTTTAAAAATAAGAAAATGAATGTGCAATAGGATTTTGTTAAAATACAATTAACTAGATAAAGAAATATGAATCACAAAATTATTAGTAAAGTTGTATTACAGCGCATTAAATTTCACATAACTTTCATTGACAATCGATACGTACTTTGGCTAACCTCATGGCCGTCAGCCAACAAGTCTGGTCTTGCAAGCTGTCAGGTGCAAAGTAGAGGCAATTAGAAAAGTCTTGTTCTGCGGTACTGCGAAGACACAGGGCAGCAGGAGCACCCAGTTCTTTCTGTGGGTTAACGCAGGAATATATATCAAAGTCCTTTAGGTCTGCGAACAACTCCAGGCCATCTGTCCCATCTGTCTTTTCTCCTCGTCTCTCTTCTTCCTGGTCATTTTTCAATTGCTGAAATATAAATGAATATAAATATCACATTATCTAGTAAGTATATGGCCATTAAAATTACAATAAATTTTATGAAGAATAATGTGATTTTTGAATAATGAATAAAAATTATTTTAATGCAGAATGTATTGTTAATGATGAAATCAACTTCATTGAATAAAAAAACTATGAATAAATTAGTTAATTTCAATAATCAACAAGCGGAAGAAACATAAAATTAATCCTTAATTTTATTATTATCTATAATCTTTATACAATTTCCGTATTAAATTTTGGTAATTTAGAACTATCCATTTTCAAACAA
>NW_027114672.1:65645-72179 GCF_000696795.3 Halyomorpha halys
TTTTCAAATGAAAACCATAATTAAGACTGAATTATTAAAGAATTAAATAACCTGTTTGAAAATGGAAAATTTTGAAAACAGGCAAATTGAACATTTATATAATAATATTCTAATAGTAATTAAAGTATGAAGAACTTATAGTGAGTTTCTTCCCCTAGTTGGTTATTGATTATTATCAGAAGTCTTTACATGATATAGGCATTCATAGAAATTAGTCATTTTTCTATATCTAATTTAATTAATAAAATACAAATACAATTACTATTAAACAGAGCTTTAATGATAACAAAAATGCATAAATGAATAATGGAAATCTAAAACATTTTTATCAAATAATATGAATTTCATTTAATAGTGAATATTTATAAAATTAATTAAAATTATATAAATTTAGCTGGTATTCATTTTCATAAAGTTTTTCATTCATGAAAACTGTATAACAGAAGAATCCTGTTTCAGTTTAACTATAAATGGTCGACTTCTGTTTAACATGTTTTCCGTATGGAATAAATCAAATCACTCTGTTCTATAGCTATATATTGTAGATTTAAGCTTCCACTTCCCTCTCTCCAAAAAATAGTTAATATATACAAAATTTACTCATTAATATTAAATACAAATCTTGTATTAAAAATATTGTTGGTACACTCATAAATTTATATCAGATATCACAAGATACTCTACTAAGAGATATAGAGAAAAGAATTAGCTAGAAAATACAAAGAAGTTAATAATGACCATAATTAAAAGGCTTCAACTAGATAATAGTAGAAAAAATATATTTAAATAAATGCTGACCCAGATAAATAAACAACAACTATATTTAAACTGATGTAATGTGTGGAGAAATACTGTTATGAAAAATATATCAACTTTGATTATTTTTAATTATCTGGCTGTATATCATTATATCTGTATAGCATTCATTGAGTAAATATAAAATAAATAAATAAATAAATAACTGCTGAATTTTGTTTAAATATATTTAAGTATTATGATTTTCAAAAGAGAATGTCATTATATGGAATTTTTAAAAGCAAACAGGTACTTAGCACCTTACAATAACAAATAGAAAGCTTTTTTCAATCAAAGGCTTTTTCTTTTCGATTTTTTTTTTATTTTATCATAAGTATGAACAAGAAACCATAGTACACTTAATGAATAAAAACAGAACAATATCAGAGTTAAAAATATATATTTATTAATATTAAATTTGAGTGTTACATTTCTTATTTAACTAACAATCTAGATTTATTTTAATTTGAATATACTGTATAATGTATTGAGAGATATTTTTGGGTGAATTATCTGAAATTGTAACAAGGATTTGTGTATAAATTTCAGAAATCAATATTAAGATTTTTAAAAAATACCACACTACTATGGATTTGGTTTGATATAATTTAAAAGCAATAAAGGAAATATAAACATCAATAAATGTCAGCTTAACTCCAAGGGTTGGTTTAAAGGGTTCTGGCTAGACTCAAAACTAATCAGAGCAAATTACCAACTCCCAGGAGCATTTGTTGTAATTATTCAAGATCGTTAATAATTATTATAAATTTAATAATCAAAATTAATAAATTTAAATATTTATAACACTTAGCCAAGAACTAAAAATATATATCAAAAGGATTTATAATTTTTAATAATGATTTTACCTCTTGAGTTTAAATTACTATCGAATAAATTAGATTAAAATGAAAGTGTGTGATGTATCACATGATAAAAATTAAAATAACGTTGGTTTTTCCATAAATAAAAATTTAGATCTACTAATTTATTTTTTAGAAACGCCTCTTAATGCACTAATATTCTGAATTTTAAAAATTAGTTAAAATTTCTTAAAATCATTAAATATAAACATGGAAAAAATAATTTTAATAAATACTTTAACAAAAATAATTATCGATATTCAACACGACGGCTATTACTACAATTTTTTGGTGGGGGTAAGAAGCGCGGATAGTTTCGTAAATTTCGAATTAAAATAAATGCTTTGGAGCTTGGTTAACTAAAACCCAGAGAGCTTCTAAATTATTCAAACGTATAAATAAATATAAATTAAACAATAATTAATGGTACGAATAAAAATAATTTTAATCCTAAATGACAAATTCATAAAGATAAAAATCAATGATTTTGTAATATTATTAGTATTATAAATAAAAAAAAAAAAAGGTCACTTACTGATTGTCTTTGCAACTGTAAATCGTATGTGGTTTATTAGCAATTATCTTGATATAAAATTCATATCTAGTTATTAAAAAAAAAACTTGGACAAAAAAACTTAAACACCACCAACCCAACGTCCCGAAGTCGACTAAGACAGCTGTTACTAGGCCGGCAGGAGGTCAGCTGATCCGAACAGAGCCGAACTTAGCCGAACCCTTCTGTCAATCACCAATACCCGAATGAGTCACCCGATTGTGTAACTTCTCCTTCTAATGGACATCCTCGCCAGATACTACAATTTCCTTACAATTACACAACTTAAATATTGGAAAGATACACTTAATGAAACCTAAAAGTAAAAATATAATAAAAAAAAATATTTTTTTAAAACTAATTCATTAGTTTTTAATTTCACTAACCTACATATGAAATATATAACGAGAACAGACAATATAATAGAAATATATAACTAGGAATAAATTAGCTGTAGCTCATTTTTACTTTACTTGCCTAAGTACGGTTTACATAATAAAGGAAAGTATTGGAATCGTTAAAATTTTCGAATCCGAGTTTTCAAAGGAAATCGACGTTTAAAGAAAACTAGAATTCAAATAACCAAGTTCGAAGAATGATATGCGTATGTATATGGAAAAAAACATAAAATAAAAAGTCGTACCAAACTGAAATTATGCATTTAAGTTAGATATATACCTGGAATGTGACCCTAACTTTTTCGCTTAAATCAATTCACCAGTAGTGCAAGTTTATATGATTGAAAAAATAAAAGAACAAAAATGATAAAACTAAAAAAAAAGTATAACTATTATATATTAAAGGTTTACTATACAATGCCTTTGAATTAAAAGAATTCAAAAATATTGTTTGACTGGTTGATTTGGATTTGGACGGGCATCATTGGGTAGATTACGTAGGCAGTGATTGGTGGTATCGGCATCGAAGCTTCGGGTTCACTAAGCTTTCATTATTATTAAATTATCTTCAATTTTGATTACAACGATACTTTTGTTCGTATAATCCGTTCTGAAGCGAGTTCGAATTTGAATTGCCTTCTATTATTTGTGGTGTTATGATCTTCTCTTGAGAGATTGTGACAAGCCATCAACCGATATACTACCATGGTCTGAGGTTTCACACCGTTTTCCAATTTTATTCAATGTTGCTCGACTTAAATAATATTTTAACTTTAGTCTCCATTTGCCGGTTAAATAATTTCAAATGCGATACAGGACCGTCACCATATCGGGGTTAAGCGGGACGGGTTGGCAGCTTACACTATTCTTGGTGTTGGGACCTCCTCTTGTGAGATTGTGACATGTACATATATACACCAGCAGACCTGGCAATGCTTTGCAATTGCGGGGTAATTAAATACAATTGAAAGTTTGAAATCAGTTAATATATTTAGCTAAAATTAAACAAACATTATATTTTTTATTCACGCATAGCATAATTGATTGAATTGGTTGTTTTCTATAACCATTTCGTTTAAAATAGCAGTATATAATAAAAATATGTAGTAATAATAAAAATCAGTAAAGAAAATATCCTGGTGTCCTCTATACACTTTACTAACCGGTTTCCATAAAATTGTAATAAAAAAAAATTTTATGTCTCATTACTAATATTGGACTAATATTGGCCTATTATTATTGATGAAGATTTATGTAGATAATTAATAATTATTCAAATGATCATTTAGATAGAAAGTTCGGCGGTGTACAGCTTTCATGGCATAATAAAAAATAAACAAAGTTCTAAGAGAACCAGCCAAAATTCTACATTTCTTTTTTCTAATTTTCGGCTTTGTACAGTTTTCATGGCATAATAAAAAATAAACAAAATTCTAAGAGAACTAGCCAAAATTCTACATTTCTTTTTTCTAATTTTCGGCTGTGTACAGCTTTCATGGCATAATGAAAAATAAACAAAATTCTAAGAGAACTAGCCAAAATTCTACATTTCTACATTTCTTTAAATATTGGTAAAATTCTAATAGGCTGTGTTATTAAAAAAAAAATGTATACTTTCTGAGCAATAATGTTTAGTTTTGTTCATAACTTGTTTACAACCGGAGAAATCGAGAATTTCAGTAGTTTTATACCTACCCACCACTGCTCGGAATATTAAAAAAAAAAAAAGCATATAAATCGGTCAAATAGTCCAAAAGTGTATTGTGGACAAACATTTGAATTATCCCCATTTATTTATATAGATTATCCACATTTTAGCGACGTCTCGCCCCTTTCCATTGGCCATGGAACGCTTATTTTGGCCAAAAAATGTTAGTTATTAAAATATATAAATATATATATATATAGTTTAAATAACTTTATATAATATATATAACATATATAGTTTAAATTTATAAGTCCGACGTTTCGGCCAATTCAGCCATCCTCAGGGACAATCTATTACAAACAGCTTTTATTACACATATGATCTTCAACAATTCCAAACAAATAACAATATTATTTATAATTTATCTTACCTTAATACAATTTTAGAACTAAATCATTTAAAGAAACAACTTCATGCAGGCTATTCTGCCCAGGTCAATTCAACAAATTACCCTACGAGACTTTAAAACATTACGGAATCATATATTGTTGTTAATAAGCATTTCTTAGATTATGTCTAATTACGTAATCAGTCGATTTTCACATTAAAATAAAAATAAAAATTACTTATCACAGTCACTTTCTTTGTTAAAAATTTATCACAATAATATTTGTAACCTTCCTTACACTCAGGTTCAAGCATTTAAATTATTTATTACAACTAACTATATTTTGGTTGAATTTCCTCTTTATTTCATTATTAAAATTCTTACCAAGGTTAATTATAATTGTCAACATTAAATTTATCCCATATTTTTTATAAATTAATTTTACTTAATATCTCTGCATAATGTTGGTTCAGATGTCTAGTGTCTGTTTTAAAATTCACTCTATAATTAATATTTTATGATATGTAAATGGATTCAAGTATTTTTCTTTTAAATGTATTATTTTCTTTATGTAAAATCATAGTATTTTCATAATAAAAAAAAATACGGGTAAAAACTGTCTGTAATATATTGTCCCCGAGAATGGCCGAATTGGTCGAAACGTCGGACTTATAAATAGAAGGAAAATATTTTAAGACTAAAATAGGTAAAAATTTATTTAAACAATATTAAACTGTCTCAAGAAAGTGTTAAGATTATAAATAAAAATTATATATATGTTTTGAACATATAAATATTTATAAAATATCTACGGGGCCATGGAATATTTTTTTACGTCTTTAGGCATATGGCAGTAATATTTTTTGGAAAACAAATTTCTTATTCAAGGACAAAACTGACTGTTTCAACAAAATTAACTTAAATTAGCATAACTCATTTCATTACGCTAACCATTTTCTATTACTATGCCGATGAAGAACATGTTCTCATTGCCTGCTAGGATAGGGATCATCATGTCCACTAACCAGCTGAATTTACGACACGATTTGTTTTAAATATTTGTTTTACAAATTAACTCTGTTTTTTTTTTTTTCAATTAACCGCTCCACTGTGAGTAGCTTTTGGACGCCAGAGCGTTTAGAAACGAGACAAAAGGTAATTAAAAGACAGGTGGTGGTTAGTATTTAAACAGGTTAATTATACATCATCGGTTCCATTGTTGTTGAGGATAGAGACATTGCTCAACATTTCTCTTCCTATTGTGTATGGAGCTTGTATTTTATTTTCTCGTGCTCGATTGGGAAAAGCTCTGAGAGACATTGTGGCCCCCCTCATAAAATATTGGGGGGGGGGGAGAAGGGGGCTAGAAATTGCCTTACCCTCTCCCCCTTTTCCGTTGTTGGCGCCTGTAATGATTGGGCTTTTAAAAAATCATTAAAAAGATAACGTAGCATTTATCATCTTTAGAATAAATTCAGATTTACGGGATTCAGAAATACGATTTCAAATTTCATAGTTATATTGAATGAGGAAATATAATTTTTTTTTTTAATAATTTATTTATTGTTATTTACAACTATATACAACATGTAAATTTTCTGTAGGTGACATGATTCAAACATGTGGAGAATCTACCCATTGATAGAACTCCAATAACATTTCTAGAGGAGAAGATCTTGAGGCCTTCTTCTTTTCAGACGCCTAGGAGGATTATTAGGTAATGAAGGAGAAGCCAGGTTAGAAACGAGTGGATTTGGTTGGTTGAGAAGTTTATCATGGCAGGAATAGTATCGGGTTCTGGCCAAATCGGCAACATATGGAACATTGAGGTCCTGATGGATGACTTGATTTGTGACAAAGTAAGGAGCATTAAGGATTTTACGAAGGATTTT
>NW_027114672.1:73664-111473 GCF_000696795.3 Halyomorpha halys
AATACTGAACCAACGGGTAAACGTCCGAGAGGTAGACCGAAACGTAGATGGGAGGATTGGGTTAATACTGTTTTAGTAGAATTGGGTTAGAAGGAGCGTTTAGTGATATCGGCATCGAGCTTTTGGGTTCGTTAGGCCTTCATTATTATATTATTATTATTCCTCCTACTATTTTTTATAGACGCGAAATGAGACCTCTTACATTAAGATCTGCTTCAGTGAAAATTTCTTGAGTCAAGCCAGGATTCGATCTGAATCCGCTGAGCTTACCTCAAGAAACCAACTCTCTAACCACTGGAGGCTACCTCACTTTCGCTCCTCTAAAAGTATACTTCGCGCCGTAAAAAGCCAATCTCTGACCATAAATCTTACTTTGAATTGCACTGTACTAATTATCAATGAATGAAGAACACTTAATATTTATTCATAATAGCCCTTAATACAAATCATAAAAAATGGCGCAGGCCAGACAGGCAGGAAGTCTGGTAGTCTTATCATTTCTCAATGACTAGAGGAACCGGTTTTGAGTTGGTCTTTCGGTTCAGAAAAACTAGGCAATATAATTTGATATCCGAGTGAGCGAATGCGATGAATGGTTAATGGCGAACAAGAAACCGTTCGTCACTAAGTTCCACGACCTTTTACGTCCATCTTATTCCCCATAATGCTATAACTTGAATTATATTTACCGGGTGTAGGCCCCTTAATTCAGCGTTGTGTAATCTTCTAAATTCTTCTGTTAATTCATCCTTTTTCTGTCCGAATATTTTGCTTAATACTTTATTTTCGAAAACCCTAAGACGTTGTTCATCCCTTAGTGTAAGAGGCCACGCCTCACATCCATAAAGAACAATCGAAGAAGAATCGGAAGGATAATAGTTTTGTAAATTCTAGCTTTTAAGTTTTTGGACAGAAGGCGCGAGCTAAGCAGTTTCGAAATTGAAATATAATCTGCATTTCCCGCCTTCAACCTAGCTTTTATTTCCTCAGCAATTTCGTTTTTTATAGTTACCGCAGAACCTAAATACTTGAACCTGACCTGTTCAGATGTATTTCCTCCTATATCTGTCACCGAAATTGTTCTCGTTTCTACTGCTAACCATTATATTTTGTTTTGGCTCAGATAACATTCATAGCAAAAAAAAAAAAAAAAAAAAAATAGAATTCTGTTGATATCAGTAATGAGCCTGACACTAGAAACAAACATCATTTCCAAATTTAAGGAAAACCAAACTAGAATTATGCACCATAAAAAGCTCATCCTACAAAATACAATCTACTATTTATATTATGCATTGAAACTGACATAGTGGAGTGGATTGGACCATGGAAATTGCAATAAAATCCTAAAATAACGTAATCTTTTCTTTATTTTATTATTTAAATGGGATAATTTTCCAAAATTCATTTGGTTGAGAGCCCAAAAGAAATTTAAAAACCACTCTTACATAAATGACAGTTCTATAATCACTACTACAGCTAAATTGAAGATCAACGATGTTTTTAATTTTTTTTTTTAGTTTTAGTCTTTTTAATCCATTAACTCAGAGTGAGAAATAACGGACTAAGAATTTACTGAATCCACTTTTTTATGAAGTAAAATTAAGTTTAGAACAAATTGGTTTTCTAATTTCTGATGTTGGTTAAGCAGGTTACACGAGGCGAGGCCACTTCACTTCCGAGACATTACCTCACATAATAATGTATGTCTTAAAATCTCCATTTTTTTCTTCTTTTTATTAAATAATTATTGTTATTTCTAGTAGGAACGTTTCGAGTTTTCTATTAGTTGAGTTATATCTAGGAGAAAAAATGGAGCCCAGAACGTAGAGCTTGGTGCAAGTTGCCTCCCTTATCCCTCCGTTTCTACGTCCTTGGTCCTTTCATTTTCACAAATTAGATTTTCTAATTTTAACTTCATGAAATAGCTTAGATACCTTATGATGGTATTTAAACCAAAGGGTAGGACATTTTGTTGTAAATTAAAATTAGTAAAACAATCTCGCTTAATATTTAAGCAAATTTATCTTAAAATAAATCCAAAAATAAATTTCATATAAAGATATTTAATTTAAATTTAAACAATAATTATTTGGTTTATTATTATAAGACGTAAAATATAACCTATATCGTATCGAAAACGAATATTTCATTAAATTGTAAATGTGTTACGTAATTGGACAGAAATGCAAATTATAATAGGATGTAATCAATGGCGAATAATTAATTATTAAAATAATTTCCAGTAATTGATGACATATTCTTTTGAATTTTTAGTGTTCCTTATTATTGTTAAAGTATTATTTTTTCTCTATAACTTTAATTTTTAAATTATTACTATATGAAAATATTCATATTTCTTTGCATTAAATAACTTTATATTTTTATTTTCTCAATTATATTTTTTTACTTACATATTTATAACCTATATATATGTTTTAGTTTCCACTTCTTTCATTACTTTTTTTTTATTCTGCACAATTATTTACTTTAATCATTCTATATGTCCTTTATTCATTAGTTGTTATCTTATTCTTTGTTCTTGGCCCCGAAGAAGGCTAGAAATTCTGGCCGAAACGATGTCACTATTACACAAGTTTTTTCACCTTATTCGTGTGATTCTCTAATCACAACCCTCTCACAGAAATACTATTTTGTATTTTACTTCTAGAAATACAAAACAAAAAATACTTCTTTAAAAAAAAATAAGCATTTTTGTACCCCTAACCATCTTCTCATAGAAAAACTATTTTGTATTTTACTTCTAGAAATACAAAAAAAAAAATATACTTCTTTAAAAAAAGTAAGCATTTTTTTTAAAATACAAGATTTTTTTGTACTTTCTATTTCTCTCCCTAATATAAAACAACGAAAAAATGCATTTTATCTTTATTAATATTTTAGGTATTAATAACTGAAATATTATTAAAAACTTCAACAAAAAAGTCGCGCAAAATAACTTATACGCCTAATATGAAAACACGTTTTATTGTCACTTTTTTTTATTTAAGTGTTATTATTAAAGGAAAGTCGTAATAAATACAGATTTGCAAAAAATTGTTTGGTTATTTATTCTTCACAAGTATGCGAAAGATTAATCAATGAGGAGATGGATAATACGTGGTATTTAAATGAAGTTAGGGAGAAAGCTTGACGAAGGTGGGTAGGGAATTCTAAATCGAGCCAGCACCAATGATATAGGATTTTTTTGAAGGAAGTTGAGTTTTGAGAGAGCATGTACAAGTCGGTAGGTTGAGATATTGGTTGATATCGTTGGTTCAGTGTTTATTAACATTTTAGGGATTCGTTCATTACTAAACCTAACAACATTGCATGTCCATCTTATTCACCAAAATGCTATAATCTGAATCATATTCAACGCGCGAAGTTCCCATAATCCAGCATCATTCAAAATATTATACAGCTTCTGGTAGTCAATAGAATCGTAAGCCTTTGTGATATCTACATAAAGCTGATGAACTAACCAGCTCTATTCCAACTTTTTCAGTAATATTTCAAGTAATAAAAAAAATGTGATCAATAGTTGAACGATGTCGCCTAAAACCACATTGGTAATATCCGATAATTTCTTCAACGTATTCCGTAATTCTACTAGTTAAGATCAGCCCAAATATTATATAACATACAGGAAGGAGTGAGATTCCTCGATAGTTAATACAATCCGTCCTCGGCCCCTTTATGTGAAGTGGAATAAGTAGAGCCTCCTTCCTCCCTTCCCCCCCCCCCATTCCTCAGGCATGTTCTCAATTTCCTCGATCTTATTAACCAAAAGGTGTATTTTAGAAACTCCAGTGTGCTTTTATTAGTTCATTAGGAATATTGATAGTCCAGCAGCTTTATAAAGTTTTAATTTTCCAAAGGCTATTTCGACTCCCTCACTCTTCTAAGTATAGTAGCCGGAAATCCAAGGGAAAAACAACCTGGCTAGGAATATCAATGAGATATGTAAGAGTATCCGTATCCGGGAACGCCAAAAATGAATCTTATGAAACAATTAATTTCTCTTTTTAGACCCATTTCTTATTCTCCAGAATGCCCTCCATAAACTAAGTATCCGTTAGAAATAAGAGAGAATATCGGAAGATAGCAGGTCCTCCATTCATGAAGTATTCGGAGCTGTTTGAGGTGAATTTTCGGCAACTAATTTTAGTTCTTGACAGTTTGTTCTTGAGGAAGACAAAACCATACTAAGATAAAAGAGCATACTCACCGACGAGGACAGTGCAGTGCGGAGTGAGTTCCTTTGGGGCGGTGGACTACCACTGTTGAGGTCGACCAGGTCTTCCTGCCTCGAAGAGGAAGAGGGGCTGTCTGCTCCGCTGGGTCCGGCCTGGGGACCTATCTCTCGCATCAGTCCCACCGCCGCCTGAGCAAAATAATATAATATACAACAAAATAGTTAATTAATTTATCATTTAATTTATTCATATTTAGTACAATATCACATTCAGTTTCCTTAATCTTATGCAGAGTGAACCCACTCACCACCATACTCAGAGTTGAAATTAGTTCTCATAGAAGTTTTTTTTTAATAACAATTTTATATCGGTGTTTTTCCCGGTCAGATGTTTCCTAAATGCGTAAATTACCACAGCCAGAAAACTTCTTTTCAAGTTCTTGACCATTTCCGCAGAGAAATCGAACTATCGTAAAGAACAAAATCAATTTTGAATCCGTCATCATTCATGGCAGACATTTGAGGATACTAACGGGACCAATCGCCAAATGACGACCGACTGAGGATACTCAAATTATGATAACTGATTCTCTAAGTAATTTTTTAAATAACTTTGTTCTTTAAATATCTTAGACTTCCCATACTGTTTACGAAGCAAATTGCCAAAAGCAGTAAAAATGTTTTTGTTTTTTTTTACAATTTTTGGCGAAATATCAACAAAGAATATCTTCAAGAGATGTTGCATTGGAAAATTAGGTAAAATAAAATAGTTTTCTTTGAGAATGTTGCATTGAAAATATTTTTCTACATTGGATATTCCAGAAATAAGCTGGAGAAGAATTGGAAGAAACCATGTAATCAAGTCAATTTTACTACCAAATTCTTAGAGCACCCGAAAAAGGAGTAGTGTTGTTACACCCAATAGCAACGGTGACGAGACTTTATTTTTTTTGTACGAAACTTTTGTATAGATGCACTATTGAGTGTATTACTGTTGTGTAAATTCCACATTTGTGATGTATCTATAAAAAATCTCATCAAATCAGCTTAACCCTTCTTCGTAAATCTGGTGACTGTGCTACAGTATAATAATGTTGCTCTTACCCCTGTAGAACAGATCCGCTACATTGGACTAAATCTGGACAAACGACTAACTTGGAATCCTCACACAAGTCAAAAAACTGCACTTCGATTCCGACTATTAGAGCACTTGGTAGACAAACAGTCTAAATTTCCAATTCATTACAAAATACTGATCTACATAACTATAATAAGGCCTATCTGGACCTAGCTTTGGGGATCCACTAAACCTTCGAATTCCTCTCGTATCCAATCCTTACAATCCAAAATCTTTCGTAAAATCCTCAATGCTTCTTATTTTAAATAAAATCTACATAAAGACCTTAATGTTCCCTATGTAACAGATCAAGCCCGAACCAGATATCATTCATTCCATAATAAACTCCCTAACCACCCAAACCCACTTTCTAACCTTGCTTCCTCATCCATTCCTGACAATCCTCCGAGAGGTCTGAAAAGAAGTTGGCCTCGAGACCTTCTAATGTAAAAGCGTTATTAGAGTGCTACCAATGGGTAGTTTCTCTACACGACTGTATTATTCGATTATAAACTTACAGCAAATTTACTAAATGTATAATTATGTACAGTTGTAAATCTCAATAAAACTATTTTTTTTAAAAAATCTAGTAGAGTTGTTAGGACTTTGAGAACTGAAAAATGTTAAGCCTCAGACCGAAATTGAATTCTATTGAACTTAAAAAAAAATCAAGATCAGTCAATTTAAAGACCACCTTTGGATGTGAGCTTTGTCTGTTTTAAATCGAAAATATCATTGATCATGCACTGAACATAATATTTAGGCCGTTATTTTTGTGAATGAAAAGATTTTTATTTTATCAAAGTAAGTTACACCAGTTCACAGTAATTCAGGTTAATGTAAACTCCCACAAATGCAAGATATTCCATCTTTTTAACACAACAATAGATCTCCATCGAGGAAGAGAAAAGGAAAAATAACCTTTAATTATTTTTTTCAAATAAAAATATAAGAATCCACAAACAAATAATTTTATAACAAAATGGTCCAGCAACAAATTAATTTTTTCTTTCTTGATGTCTGAAACGTAAGGCCTGAGTGAAAATTGTTGACTCTCTGGATAAAAATCTTTATCATTCCTGCACGAACTCTAAATTTTCCTACCTTCGGGCTTTAGAAAGCAAGAAATAGTTCGGAGAGTATAAAATAATTTGAAAACCCAAAAAGTAGGAAAATGATGAGGTTGGAGAGACATGAATAATCCGAATTTAATACGCTTGAAAAAGCGAAGTTATTTAGTTATTTAGCAACTAATTCAATTGGAATCTACGGGCAAAATACAAAATCCTCCGTCAAAACCTTGATGCTCCTTATTACCTCACAAATAAACTCATCCATAAAGATCTCAACATCCCATTCGTTGCAGTTTTGGACAAAAATAGATATACCTCCTTTCATTCAAAAATCCTTACCCATTTTAGTTCTTAATCTCTCATCCTTAACAATCCCTGATAATCTTCTTCTTTTCCGAGGCATCTGAAAAGAAGATGGCCACGGGGTCTTCTAATTTAAAGCAATGATTGAAGAACCCCCATTGGGCAGTTACGTCCTTAAAATTTATCACATTTACTTATTGTATTTTGTATTTGTTGTTGTATTTTTCAATGAATAAAAAAAAAAATATATTATTTAGAATATTCAGAGATTATATTTCAAGTTAAAAATTCTAATAAATTAAACAAATTTAAACTAGGAGACTATAAAAGACCAAAGTATCCCCTTCAATTTGGAAGGATCACGTTTCTTTCGTTTATGACAAAGAACAATAGAGCTGACTAATTACCTTTATCAGTGAGATAGTTGAGGATCCCTAAACAATAACCCACCTTCCAGAACAATGAAAATGTTGGAATCACGGTTTTGTTTTTTGGGAGAATTGTACAGTCATTGCGACAATAGTCCTTTCTTCATTCAGCTTGTAGTTTATAACGAGGAGGTTGGAATAAGCTAAAAGTTGAACTGTCGAAATGCTGACGAACAGTTCTACTCTACAGTTTAATAGATCTGGTATTCGATTGAATACATCGCTACATTTCTTAAATATTAGACTGACAAAAACAAAAGTTTTGGTTTTATTTTGAATGGGACATATTCAAAAGTTGGTACCGTAAACTTGGGTTACTTTCTCAACTGGGTCGTCCTACAGTCTCAAATCTAGTTGGGCTATAACAAAGTAATCCCAGTCAACGATACAAGGCGGAATACGTCAAATGCAAAATAAAATACCTTTATTTTTTGTCAATATGTCACAATCAAAGCAGTAATATACATAGTGCATGTAGGCTGAGAATTCTCCTTAAGAATGACATGCATGATCAAAAATCACACCCTTAATCAGTAGTTCGCGTATAAAAATCACTTATTTCAAAATAGGTCTATGATAATAACGACCACAAAGAAAATGAAGTCAACGACGAAGGTTTAGGGCCGTCCATAGCTCAAATAGTTAGGCTTAGGTCTATCGTTCTGAGGTCAGTGGGTAGCGCCGGTTCCCGGATCCGAACCACCCGGAGGCGTTGACTTTTTTCATTAAGTGACGGTCCCACAAAATAAAAACTTGACCCCCCCCCCACCATAGTTAGAATAGGTCACCAGTAGATAACTAGGCAAACTTCATCCTCGCAGTGGATTGCCTTAAAAAAAAGTCTTTTATTTATTTTTCCCATACCGGGCATAACAACCCATACTGACTCAACTTGTCACATTTGCAGTTTTAAATTGAGACTTATGGAGTTCATGGGGCTCCTCTAAACCATCGAATTCAACTCGTATCTTTCCTAAAATCCTTAATGCTCCTAATTTTGTCACAAATCGAGTCATCCATTAGGATCTCAATGTTCCATATGTTGCCGATTTTATTATTAGTAGATACCAATTCTTCCATGACATAATTCCTAATCACCCAAACCCACTTGTTTCTAACCTGGCTTATGCTTCATATTATCTGGTAATCCTTCTAGGCCTCTGAAAAGATGATGGCTTCGAGATATCTAGAAATCTTAATGGAGTTCTATCAATGAGTAGATTTTTCATATGTCTGTTCTATGTCATTGTATAACCAACAACAAATTTACTTGTTATCTGTATTTGATACAGTTGTAAATATCAATAAATAATTTTTTTAAAAATTGAGACGATCTACTGGGATAGGAATCCTTATGGCACAGCAGGTGGGAAGTATTATCCAGTTAATTATATTTTCATTTTTTTTTAATGGGTCTACCTCTTTGGATCTACATCAAGGATCATCTGCTAATTTGGAGGATAAATGGAGTATATATAGTAAGGGGAAGGATTGGAGTCGTGAAAAATTTCAAAATTGAGTTTTTTACGACAATTCACGTTTTGTGTTTTCCACGTTCAAATTACCAGATCTCATAAAATAGTTTGTGTGCCTATTTACTCGTTAAAGAGCCACTATATGGAATCAACTTATGACATTTTTTCGATTTTCTCAAAGACTATTCTGACAATCACGATTAAGCTCGGTAAATCAATGAACATTAGACAGTCTATAATATCAGATAGCTATCATCCTCATTGAAAAAGTATGACGGGATTTAAATGCCGAATCTACAAAATGACTTCCTCTAAAGTATCTTTGATTTTGTTTGTTTGAAATAACTAACTATTTCACATTTAATAATTAACTAAAAGAGATATATAATAGACAAAAACTTTTTTCCAGGTTGAAAAAACAATTTGGAGTATGAAGAAAAACGCATAAATAAAAGGTCTGTTATAAAAACTTTCAACCTTCCGGGATTGGAGGAAACATGATTAATATTTCAATGGCACATTAAATACTTACTTTTTTTTTTTTTTTATTAAATTTCACTTAACCTATATTTGAGCCTTTGAGGTAAGAATGAAATAGTCTTAGTATTTTCAAAATTGATTCTATAACAAGTTAGCATTGAAAAAGAAGTCAAAAGAAGAATGAAAATTTTGGTGAACTGCTATATTTCTGCCATACTTATGAAAAAAAAAATGTTAAAATTTTGAGAAAGAAATATTATTATAAGAACTTTTCTGAAAACTGTTGAAAATGGAGTTATATGTTGAGCGCACCGCACCAGATTTTTTATACTTTTTTTTCACTTCAAAGTTATAAATTATGAGTTCATAGAAAACTAAACATTATTAGGATGTTACGAAGAATTAAATTTCTTCCAATTTCACCGATCAAGAGTATTTTTTTATTCAATAAAGTGGTCTAAAGATACTAAAAAAAGTTCTGAAAATTATTAAATATAAGAAAGGCAACTAAGACTTTAGATCCCTCTAGACCTTAACGACTTCTCATACCCTGAGAGAGTGCTTGGTCACTACTACTGGACTCAACTGTTGCTAGGTCACCTGACCAATTAGGGACCAAACTAATTAAGCTAAATTTAAGAATTTACTGTTATACTAAGAGCCGTAAGTCCAAATTTAAGTGTTTACAGTTATTGCACGAGTCTCTTCACTTAAGCTTTCTCCCGAAGACGAAAATACATTACTAAAACTTGAACATCTCAGTATCATTAAGTATTTATGTCCAGGTAATTCACCAACCTGGAGAACCACACTACAGTTTTCTCTTTGTACCCTTCCATGTGTTATACCTGAGGTAGGATCACACGCCCTGCCACCTAACGGACAGATATGGCGAGCTTCTAAGGGGCACAAGAGATTTAAAAATTTCAATAAGTATTTATTAATTGATTTAATTTTTTTTTCATGGTAAAATGAAAAATTCATAAATTAGTGAAAGGAAAGATACTAAAAAAAAAGTTTCAAAAATCAGTACCTATTTTTCAAAATAATTGCATAAGTATATTGCATACTTATTTAAAATGTAGAGAACCATCTTTTTAATATGGGATCATACTTATTCATTCATAGGATCATCAAAAATAGTTGGAACCTATCGTTCAAACTGTGAATGAGCAAAGCAATTGGAAATGGAATCGAAGAGTCTATCCTAGTCCTCTGAAAAATTCGTACTCTCGAGAGATTCAAGTGATAGAATCAATTCACTCGGAGTAGTTCGATTCTCTATCCCGAATAAAAGTGGGAGTAGAGGATATTTTTTATTTATTTAGTACTACTTGGCAATAATTTTGTTTGATTTTTATATCAATTCGATTTATAAAATAAAATAATATAATAAAATTAACATATGTACCACTACAACCCATGAAGAGTCAGGGGTTCAGTACTTAGTAAGGATGTACTGTTACTATACCAACGGTTGTGCAAGGTGATTTGGTCTGAATCACACACGAACGCCAGATTTTTACCCAATTTATGAGGCTAGGTGGACCCCAGGAGGGCTCAAGACCCCACAGGTTTGACTCACGGCTACAGTGTAACAGAAAACAATTTTCTGTAAAGCCGGATTCGTACTCCGATCCTTGGAGTTAGTAGCATCGTGCCTTGCCACGGTGCCACCGCGCTCCCAAAATAATATATAGCTTGATAAATTTATTACAATATTATTATTCGATTTTTATTGTTATTGTTATAAAACGTATTTTTAAAATCAATTTTTTTTTAATAAAAAAAAAAAGGTTTTTAGTCAGAAAAACCATTAGAGGTTTGGGAATCTAGCTTGTTGTTTTAAAATTTTTTTTTATAAGAATAAAAAAGAAATAATCTACATAGGACAGACCGAAGTATTGCCCCAAAGAATCGATTAGGCAAAAGGAGTGAATTTTTTTTTTTATTATAAGAAAAAAGAAACAGCTTTCTATCAATAACATTTCAACCTCACAAACTTGTACAAAAATGGCTAAAAAGCATAAAAATATCTTTTTTTAAGCAAATTGTTTGTATTACAGTTCGAAAATTATTATAGAATTTCAGTTTAATTTTATATCTACATGTTAAAATCTTACATATTACACATATTGATGTCTATGAGAAGATAATGATTACAACTCAGTCGCGTAGCTAAGATCAGGGAAATAGAGAACGATATGTAAAAGCAGATTTTTTTTTTTTTGCATCATTAACATATTGCAAAAAATAATTGCCTATTTTGTTTTTCAATAAGACGAGAACGTAATTATTTTTTAGTTGGGCTGTACCTTTATTATGTAAATTAAAAATAAATCCGCTCTGGACCCCAAATGGTATTCGGTACACTGTAACTAGCCGGTATGCGGTGTGAAAATAGAGACGTTAGAAGTGCTACAACAAATGTTGGGGGAAGAGAAAAAGGGGTAATTGAGCGAGGCTTATATTAGAGGGCTGCATGAAGGGAGGTCAGATTGCAACAAATTCGTCAATAGGGGGGAAGCATTTAAACTGCCCTGTAAATAGACATGCAGGAAAACATCACTAAATATCAACAACCAACATTTGAATTTCTTGAGATCTTCAAATTTTTATTTCAAATTGTAGAACTTTTTAAGTGTTTTAAGATTTGAAAAATGTTCTTTTATTTTTTTTTCTCACACTGGCTCCAAAGCATGACAACCCAAACTGACTCAACTTGTCAAATTCGCATTTGAAATTAAAAATAGAACTACGGGGATAAGAATTACACAGGTATACATTTTGGCTGATCCTCATTTTTTTTTTTTTTTTTTTGGTGAGCTGAAACCGACAATGAAAGAGGAAAACTAGTACTTCGGCGAATATAAGTGTCATAAAATACTTTATAGTTCATTAAACTAGCTGTAATTTGAGTGCTAATAGACATTTGTAGGTCACATAATTTCTGAGATATAGATTGCTCAAAATATATTCACTAACGATCTTTCAGTACATTTGGTACAACAGTTTTATGAAATGTTGCTTTTTAAAAATCAGGGGTAATATTTCAGCAAGTTTACTCTACTTTAAATGACGTTCCCTTTGGTTTTCTAGTGTTGTTGGTAGTTTTAAAGATATAGAGCTCCGAATCAAAAATTAATTTTTATTTAACTTTTTGAAACATTCTGTATTCTCTCTAACTATACTTGGCAGACCCATCAATTTTGACTAGTAATTATACATAGTTTTCATTGAAGTCATAAAAACTATGTATAATTACTAGTCAAAATTAATGAGTCTTCCAAATATAGGTAGGGTGATTAAAAAATGGTGGCTGTTTCAAAAAGTTAACTAAAAACTAATTTTTCATTCCGAACTCTATATATTTAAAACTATCCCTACAATACTAGAAAACCTAAGAGAACATCATTTAGAATAGAATAAATTTTCTAAAATATGAGTCTTAACACAGCTATTAACGTTCTATATTTCCCGAGATATAGATTTTTAAAAGGCAACATTTCATAAAAATGCACTGAATAATTAGTAGTTAGTGAATCCATTTTAAAAATCTATATCTTAAAAACAATGCAACATACAAATATTAAAACTCAAATTAAAGCTAGTTTGATGTGCTATAAAGTAGTTTATCTTTGTAGGAAATTTTTCATGATATTCTGTGGACACTGTGGATTAGATAGAGAACACAGCGGGACATGTGTCAGAGCGATCCATAGTGATATTTGTTTGCCTTACATTTCGGTGTTATAAACTAGTTTATTATTTGTATTTTTGATTTTGTTTAGGTTGTACAATCCATTCCTTATAATAAATAAATACATAAATAAATACATAAATAAGTACAGCAATAAAGACAGACCTGTGGCGTTAGGGGTTAAAATTAACGGCCTAATCTAGCAAAAGTGAAAGTGAGTCAGTTAATTAGGAACATAAAGATGGTTCATATTGACGAGTCCACTCTTACTAGTATTAGTCCAGGAAATTGATCTAAAAAAGGATTAACTTGGAAAATTATGAGATAGTTTTGATATTAAGCATTTCCATGTTTTCGAGTGTTTGCCACCACAATTATTATTGGAAATATTAAAAAAAAAAAAATGAAAAGTAATCTCAATTTTTTCACCTGTAACATAAAAACCATGCATTAGTTTAGAAACATCGACCTATACTTAAATTAAACAAGAATAAATTCCATAAATTATTCTATAGAATATTTTTTTTAGTTTGGGGTATCATTTATAAGCATCCTTTACTAACCCAATTTTGTTCAGTCAAATGGGAATTTGATCATCATAAAAAAAATCATTTTTATTATAATGATTATTTTTATTTGGACAACTCATTTCGAAGTAAGTGGAAGTCGAGATTAAGAAAAGAAACTAATACAATTGGTTACGGTAGAAAAAATAGATGTCAATAATTTCAAATTAATGATCAGCGTCACAAAAACCGATATCGAACAATTTCCAAAATTTCTATAAAATATTTGAGTTTTTTTTTTGTCCTATTTTCGCTGGAATAAACGGAGCGGCCAAATAATCAAAATCATCAGAAAGTTTTTTTTAGGTAATTTGCCCTTATTTAGTTTAGTACAAAATTAAAATTACAATACATATTTTTCAGGTTATAAGAAAAAAATAAAAATGGATATTGTTAGTTTTTTTTTTTTTTAGTTTTATTGAACTTTCGAATAAAATTGAAATTTCAAAACTATATCCTACAAAACAATAACAGTAACTTCTGAACTGCAAAACTATAGAGTGCATAAGTTGTAATTGAATATAAATTGATATTAATAAATAATGAAATGTTTGTTATGTTGAGGGAAAAAAACAAAAAACAAAGAAGATTCATGTTTTGAGTTTATCTATTTTCAGAAATATTGAGGTTATTACGAGCCTCTAACTTGTGTTTTGCGCCCTAAAAACAACGAAAGTGCAAAATATCGAATATCTCACAGATATCTGGACTACATTATCATTTCCTAAGAGATTTATTTAAGAATAATTTCATATAATCTAGCGTTGTTGTTGACAAGACATCACTAAGACGATGCACTCACAAATGTACTATACATATACTAATAGACAAAACTTGATACATGAATTTTACAAAATTTGTTTACTGCATATACTTTATTATTTAATCAAGTGTAATCATTCTTCATTATTTAAAATGTATGTTCATTTACTTTACTAGCTTTGTAAATTAATTTTTAATTTTATAGTATTTTTTTTAATTTTCCTACTGTATATAAAAAAAAAGAAGTAATTCAAAGTTGTTCATTGTATCATGTAAAAGAAATTTTCACTTATATGATTTACTATAACCTTCTAGTTGTATATAATAATTAATAAAAACAAATATTAAAACGATTTCTGTCATTTATGTCAAATACACCTGTACAACAGCAATCGACTTTATCTATTTAAGACTGATAATAAAAAATAAATTACAGACAAAGCCTGAAAAGAAAAGACTACAAAACGTTTTAAAGCATTGATTGAAGGAAATGGCCCAGGTAATACTTCTTTATAAAAAGTTCCTCCACATAATGACAGCAGGATTTCTGCCTGAGGGGATGACCTCTTTTTAGGTTAGGTCGAAGACATGTAATACCGAGGCGATACGGATAAAATTACAGTTAATTAAGCTAACCGTCAGGAAAAAATTCCTTCCTTACTTCTATAATCATAATATTAGCAGGAAATTAAAAATAAATAAAATACCTGACGTAAGAATATATAAAAAGGAATTAAAAAATAATAATATATACATAAATTAAGATTTAATATGAAAGATTACGATGCACAAAAATTAACTTGGTCAAAAATGACGTAACGTCTATGTATACAGTGCTTGCATGCAAAGAATAGAAACTATTGACGTCACCGAGGATGAAGTCTTTGCAAAAAACATCAAAGCTACGAAAAGCCGCTATGGAACCCATTTTTTATTCCAAACAAAACAGTGGAACCAAACATTTACTGATTGTATAATAACGTTGAATTAGAATTATACTTGTAATCGACATTTATACTTCTATATTGTAAAGCTCATTGTTTTGAGTCATATTATTTATACATACTTTTGTAAATTATATTTCATAACGATCCAAAATTTATGGTACTATAATCACATTTACATGTTCTTAACATATAATAAAAAAATGAAAATTGAAAAAATAAAAATTCCGATTATTAACCGTGTTCAAACTGCATCGATGCAAAAAAAAATTAGAAAAAAAAGAAACATTTACTTGATTCTGACATTAGAACTGTTTTTTTATTTATTCCTTTTATATACTAAACATTAGTATTTATAACGAGATCTTCAATTTAAAAATATTATTTAATTTGGAAAATAAATGAAATTATATTTTTAATCATTGAATGTTGGTGCGGTATATTTTAATGAACATAGTGAAATTTAATTAGCTATATGTACTCGGATAATTTCAAACATATATTACAGAAATAAATCTAGAAACATATACAGCAAAAAAAAAAATAGCCGTAATCGTTTGTAATTTTTGTGAAAGTCAGAACTGAAACCTGCCAGGTCAGAACTGGCAGGAGTGATTACAATCTCTACGTGACTCATAATTTATCGAATAAAGAGATACAGTGCTCATAGAGCGGACTGATTGTGACTCATCACGAGGAAAATATATTTTATAGCGGGCTGTTGATAAACAAAGATAAAGCAGGCGAAGAGAGAGAAAGTACAGATAGTATCCAGCTCATGTTTTCAGGACTGGGAGTAGAGCCCAGCTGTATAGATCGCTGGGTCTATGACCTACCGCAACAGCTGCTCTCCCCTCCACGGCCGTCTTTATAAATCCCACCACCTTATTCTCCCCCTTCAAATATGTATATTTGTTTACAAAATATGCTATTATTCTCATAAATAAACAGCTCTATTACTATGGCAATAAATAAACAAAATAAATTCACTAAACGAGCCGTCAAAAATGTTTTCTCCAACTCCAGATTCGAAATCCAGTACCTTTTCGTTCCTTACCTAATCAATCATTATAACAAACAAATTAATAGTTTAATATAAAAAATCAATTTATCCAGTTTTGAAATTTTATAATTTATCTAAATAATAATTTAAAAGTGATATTAAAGAGTTATCTCTAGTTTTGAAAATTAAATATTAAAAAAAAAACTTATACTGCTCTAACCAATGAAGGGTCAGAAGTTCATTAGTTTGTAAGGAAATACTGTTTCTTGAACAACAATGAATTCTAAGTATTTAAAAATCTACTAACTAAAAAAAATAATGTATTTTCATTTAAAATTTTATATTTGAATGACTCCCTAAAACAATTCTATTTCGAGAAATTTCAAACAACTATTTTCAGCTCAAGCTTCTTTATGGCATAATCTCACTGGGGCTTGCAACGAATCATCCCTCACTAGTTAATGAAGGATCTTATTCGCCAAAACTGAAAATATGTTGATTTTCTCTACTACTACGATACTTAATTTTATAACTTAAAAGTTTGAAAATATGTGAGCTATAAACTTTTTAGAAGAGATCGACATTTATTTGTTTGTTGCTAAAGATTTTTTTTTTAAAATAATTTCTTTTTAAATTTTGATTTTAAGATGACTGAATGAACTAGTCAATAACGAAGCTTAAACTATCATACCTCGTTATGGAAAAAAATGTACAAAATGATTTTAATAATATAACAAATACTAAGGCATTAACGCATCAAAGCTTAAGCGACGATATGTAGAATCTGTAATAGGTGCATATAGGAAACGATAAGTAGAACATGTAATGCCTATTATGTTTATTGCAACAAACGGTGTGACAGTCAGGAAACTAGCGGACACATAGCGTATTAATAAATATAGTAATAGGAATAAGTATAGTAATAAATTTTGGCGATTACTGTACCAATAATCAAACTATCGGACATCTGTTTCTACCAGCACAAACGCCAAGTACAGAACCGTTCCTGGCGGTCAAAACTGGGGCTTGATGAGGACTTAAGAATCAGGCTACGGGTCCGATCCGAGTATGTAATGTAATATATTTATATATTCTTGCTTTTATAGTACAGCACGCTAAGTAATCCGAACCGCCTTTGTATGTTTCGAATGGGAGGGAGAGACAAAGAAACGTTTTTGTGTGAAGAGAATTATAATTATTATCTTTAAATTAAAAATTCGGCGAATAAGGTTGTAGGGCTTCGTAACGAGCGGATCCCTAAAATGTTAATAAACACTGAACAGATGGGTAAATGTCCGGGGGGTAGACCGAAAAATAGATGGGAGGATGTATGTAGAGAGCGATTGGTGGTATCGGTATCGAACCTTCGGAGTTGGTTAAGCCTTTATCACTATTAACTTTAAATTAAAAAAAAAATGTATTAAAAACATTGATTTTGAAGCATTTCTTTTTAGGTATACAAAAAAAAAATGTACCTAACCCCTTTATTTAATTTTAATCATATTTTTACTTTATTTAAATTTAATTATCCTTTATTTACTCAAATATAGAAGAAAATACGTTTGAACAGATAGATAGGTTTAAGTATTTAGGTTCTACAGTAACTAGAAAAAAAAACGAAAATGATGAGGAAATAAAAGCTAGGTTGAAGGCGGGTAATGCTTGTTATTTTTCAATTTCGAAACTGCTCAGCTCGTGCCTTCTATGGAAAAACTTGACAATTAGAATTAACAAAACTATTATCCTTTCCACTGTTCTTTATGGATGTGAGGCGTGGCCTCTTACACTAAGGGATGAACAGCGTCTTAAGGTTTTCGAAAATAAAGTATTACGCAAAATATTCGGACTGAAAAAGGATGAATTAACGGGAGAATTTAGAAGATTACACAACGCTGAATTAAGGGACCTACACCCGGTAAATATAATTAAGTTATAGCATTGCGGCGTATAAGATGGGCATGTAAGGTTGTAGGGCTTAGAAACGGGCGGATCCCTAAAATGTTAATAAATACTAAACTAACGGATAAACGTCCGAGGGGTAGACCGAAACGTAGATGGGAGGATTGCGTTAAAACTGGTTTAGTAGAATTGGGTTTGGAGGGGCATCACTGGAAGGATGTATGTAAAGAGCGTTTGGTGGTATCGGCATCGAACCTTCGGGTTCGTTAGGCCTTTATTATTATTATTATTATATTATTTACTCATAAGTTCTTGACGTTTCTTAAATGCTACGGCCCCCGTTTTTTGTAGTAGAATTTGTTAGCCAAGTCACATCACTCCAAAATGGTATCCTGCATTAACATTAGCCAACATTGTTTCTAACTAGAACTCGATTTAAGGGCATTTATACAAATAGAGGAAAACATATGAAGTTAACGATAAACAATAGCTTAACAAAACATTTTAATTTTTTTTATATGTAACTAATTGGAATCTTTTTAATACAGTGAAGTGAGTGAGTGAATGTAGGTAATAGAATTACAATTCCGTCACTATAAGTATAACACATAAAGTATAACATAATATTGAAATTGTGTAAAACAATTTTTTATAGCTTTCCTTATTATAAAAATTAAAATAAGAAATTAATTTTATTAAATTAATATAAATTACAACGAAACGGTAGAAATTAAATATTCGTGAGCGACTCTGGCTAACAACTAATTGTAAAAGCAAGTGTAATCTAAAAATAAAATAAATTACTTTTAGCGTATCGAATTTTAGTTTTTGACAGGTGAAGAAAGTTTGTGTGCAAGATGTACCAACGTTTTATTTATTTCTTTAATATCATTGTTTTATCTTACACTTATTATCTTTGCGTGGATAACATCCACTTAAGACATTTTTAAATGACACTTATCTGTTCACTAAATATTTTTTTAAAACTGAGCATATACCTTAATTTAAAAGGAATGATGACGTGGAAGAACTATTTCGAAATTTTAATTTGATCAACGATGTACGTGCAAAATCATTTTATAATTCCAGAGGTTCTATTTAAAACCCCGATTTTAATCTCATTTGATTATATAATAATGGGAAAATTTATAAATTAAGGAATATTTACTTAAGAAACTACACTTGAAAACTTTCTCAATACACCAATAATTTATAAAGTATGAGCTGAAAATTCAGGAATTCCACGGTAAAATACTATGAGTTTCAATGAAAACTTTAAAATAAAAGGAGTTGGATGGATGTGTTAACTTGTTTATTATAATCAGTAATTGTTAAAGCAAATAGGTAATTATATATGATTTTATGCTTTAGTTACTCTCCTACCCTACTGCACCTTTTTTAATATCACACTGAATCCTGTTGAACAGATTCAGTACTTAGGACTCCATATTGACAAGAGACTTTCTTGGAATTCCCATACTGGATTGAAACGACAAGAAACTGCTCGAAGATTCCGAGAACTAAAACACTTACTTGATAAACGCTTAAAACTTCCCATTTATTACAATAAGGTCCTATACACGATGATAATCAGACCTATTTAGACTTTCGGACCTGAGATATGAGGCTCCACCAAACTTTCCAATTCCTCCCGTATCCAATCCTTACAATTCAAAATCCTCCGTAAAATCCTTGATGCTTCTTACTATGTCACCAATCAAGTCACCAATCAAGTCATCCATCAGAACCTTATGTTCCATATTTCCACAACATAAAATCATCCAAAAAGACCTAAACATCCCATTCGTTGCACATTTGGTCCGAAATAGATATACTTCCTTTCATTCCAAAATCCTAATCCTCCCAACCCTTTTACTCTTGATATCTCATCCTTAACAATCTCTGATGGGTCTTGGAGGCGTCTGAAAAGAAGATAACCACCATTAAAGCAATGATTGAAGTACCACCATTGGATGATTCCTTCCCAAGATTGGCATGTGTTCTGCAACATTTATTACATTTACTTATTGCATTTTTTTATACAGTTGTAAACTTTAATAAATAAAAAAAACTTTGTTAATATTAAAACCACATATTGTTCGAATAGAAAAACGAATATGGCCAGGAAAATATTTAGGAAGTATAATTAGTTGACTTAATAATTCAAACAATAAAACAAGGCGGAATCGCGTGACTTCTCTTTGGGTGAAAAGTCCAATATAAAAATTGTTTGCCTTATCTTCGCTAATATTGGTCTAATACAGGTTATTTCATTTTTTAAAAATATATACATAGTAGAATTTCTTTTTTAAAGTTTATTTTAAATTTCAAGTGAACATTAGAAAAGTTCTAATACATGTATAGCTTTCAGAGTACGAAATTGTAGACGTAGTATTTTGGAAGGTGTGTCGGTAATATGAGCATCGGAATATCCGAATCTGTTAAGTCATATCATTGCTTTATACCTGATATAAACGAGGCGTGATAAATAACTCGATGTTCTACATAGCAGAGGTACTTGAACTGCGCATGTTCAGAAGGTCTTTAATTGACAGCTGTCGAATTTCGCTCGTCACGCTCGCTCGACAAAAATTATTTACAGTGATTATTTATTATTTTACCTTGAGAATTATATCTCAGTGGTGATTATTCCATTTTTATAAACGCGCACGTGATCTCTCTAGCTTTGTTAAAGAAAAGTATAATTACTTTATAGTAGTAAAATGAAATAATTGAATCACTTTATAGTGAAAGGATTTATTTGTGATTGAGTAGACCAACAGAAAAAGAACGCCTTCATTCTGACAGGCATAACTTGAGCAGTGAACCCCCAAACTCGGTCGGGTAGTCGGGGATATACTGGCTACCATAATCGCAATGTGTGCACACTTCGGGTGTATTATCAGCATTTTTCATACAAAGATTGTTTCAGAACAGCTAGTTTGGTACAAAAGTTAATTTAATTTATAAATCATGTATTATTTATCTATTTTCACACTTTGATAAACTTGTTAAAAAACGCAAATTTAAGAGTAATTTACTTTTGAATATAGTTTATTTTCCAAATATCAATGAGGCTACATACTTTTAACATCTTCCATTTGTTTGGAAACTGCCTGCTTTACACTAGACCGCTTAACCAGCAGGGTTATCCAAGGCGGAAGATGCACGGCGTAAATTGTGAGAAAATATTTTATGAATTCGAATCTATGAGTGAAGAATGTATAACGGAAATAGTAGTTCAAGAAGATGGAATGAAATCTAGGGTAAAAATGTTTATTAATTAAAATTACGGAAATAATCTTGCCTTTAAATTTAAAAAAATTAACCCTTACCCTTAAATAAATTCATATAAAATATTTCATTATATTTTTTGTTTAGAGGGGGCACATTTCAACAAGGTTATGAATTATGGAGATAAGCATGTTTTCTGAGGTCCAATATGGGGTGAAGTCCATACAGGTGAACAAGGAAAAAACAGCAAGAGAAATCCCCCAGTACGAGGGGATTTGCTGTATGGTTGTACTGTATGAAGATTATTTGCGAAAACCCACGTTGCTAATATCGAGGAATAACCACTGATCTTCACTTACATTTATTATATATATATTTTGTTATTTTTAGCGTATGTTTGTAAGAAATATAAAAATCTATCAAAAGACCATTTGGAGTGTACCAGGAGATGAATAGTTTTTGAGTTATTCCAAAACTTAGTTTTAAACTTCCCTACTTGCGGCATAGAGGGAGCAAACTAAGTAAACAGGCTATCTTGTAAGGATGCGCAGAATATTCTGAAACATAGGTAAGAAGAAACCGCGTGTTTGTCAATATTGGTCCAACATAGAATTGACTTCATACCTTAGCTAGGCGGTGGTGGGTGTACCCTCACCAAGGGCGCAAAATTAACCATGATACCATTTTCATTTTCAAACAACCATTTTTTAATTGAAGTTTAGTTTTTATTTGATAATACAAAACAATAATAAATTTAACAGACATTTTTTAAAAAAGTCCCCCCGTTATTTAACTCTTAAATTTTCTATGTTTTTCAAATTCGTTAAGGGGGCGGGGATTTGATTACGGCCCTGGACAACAGATCGACAGACACGGAACCATATTTGTTCCTTGATATCTAAAACACATCATGCGATTAAAGTTTTCGATATTGAGTACATAAAACTTGTTTATTTGTTGATTTTGATTGTTATTTGTGAATACAAAACTTCCCAACCTCTGATAGTGAGAAAGAAAAAAACATTTTTTTTCGGCTATTACAAATTAAATACCCGAACTATTGTACAGACATCAGGGCCCTGTTTCATAATGAAAGCTAATAGTATTAGTTTATAGTAAAAGTGTAGAAATTAGTGTGTTAATAATACTAATAATTATTTTTTTCATGATAGGGATGACTATTAGTGATATATCAGGAATTAAAAAATGCCAAAGTACAAGTTACTGTTGTACAAGTCAGTGAAATTGAATTAAGAGATAAATCTACAACACTAATAGTATTAGTTTGTACTTTATTATGAAACAGGGCCCAGGTGTTAAAATCCTACAAAACACAAAAAAAAGTAACAAAGTCCGTTCAATTAATAATCATGGCCAAAAATCGGGGGACTCAGAAACAAAAATCTTTTTTTTGAAAGCCGGATTCCCAAAATTTGAAACGATCATAATACCTCCATTACTCTAACCTAGTAACGGTATGGAAATTAAAATTAAAAAAAAAAAAAAATAGGTTAGTTGAAAAATCTTCATCTTATTGGCAAAAACCGTGTTCTTAAAGCTCAACTTCGTTCGATATCTGCATTTTATCGATTCAATACTGAATATAGCTCCAATGAGATGTAATATTTAATGCCCCTGAATGCAGTCACGTATTTTCGTAGTTTCAGTTTTACTGAAACAGTCTAATTCGATGTATGGCAATAAAAGAAAAAAACACATTTTACAGTAACTCTAGGCCTAAACTTTAGTAACATCCCGATTAGGATTAGAAGTGTATAAAATAAGATATAAAATATTTTGTCAAGCAAAGGGATAAGACTCTTAAGTCTTTAATCTATAGATTAATGATTTTAAAACTTATTGAAAAAATAAAAATATTTAAAACTGAATGAAGAAATGAACGATTTAAAAACATAGAAATCCCAATTACTAAATGATTGAGGCAATAAATTAGATGAAATTATATAGATCTCAATGTAAAATGAAAGATTGTTGATTACATAGTGGCAATTCCATCTCTCCTTGAAAGTCCACTTTTAATCAATCTTATATCATAGATAATTAAATCAGGAAGGTTTGGGTAGAGGTGTATGCAAATAAAAAAAAGAAAAAAAAAAGTGATTGTTGAGGTTATGAATACTTGTGGAGGCATAACCCATATCAAGTTCCACACTAAATTTATTTCTCAAGTCACAAACCAAACCTCTAGAACCTCATACATTCCATATATTTTGAAAATATATTGAATCTAGTTTTTTTTATATGTTAAAAAAAAAGAAGATAACTTGGTCTGAAATGGATAGCTAGAGATTAAAACTGTGCTGAAAGTAAAATTAATTATTATAGTTTCATTATTTAGTATTCATTGAAAATTTAAACTTTTTAAAAGAATTCACTAGCTTAATCTAATCATCCCCTTCATCCAACCATTTTTTTTTGTTTTACTAATTAAACAGTATCTTGTTACATCTAGATAGCAACATATTTTACTGAATCAGAATAAGAATATTTTTCCAAATTCTATATTGTGGCAGAATGTCAAAAACTTTCAAAAAAAGATACAGAAATATCGGTATTCCCCTTCCCAAGTTAAGAGCTTCTCTCAAAAATATGATTTCAGAAAGTAAAAAAATCCAATATTCCATAATATTGCTGAAAACCCCCAAATGGAGGGAGGAGGAAATCAACCTTTAGCTGACCAAATTTTCAGAAATTGCTAAATTTTGAAAATATTTTCAGACCTATAATTTTTATTTCATCATCAACTAAGTTCCAAAAAAGACTGGCAAAATAGGTTTGTTATATAAGCAATGGGATTTGTTATTTATTTAAAGTAAATCAGAAAAATAAATAAACTATTATTTATTTATTTAAATGCACCGAACCATAAAGGGTCATTGGCATAAAAAATAAATTATTAGCATGGCAAAAAATTCATTCAAGACATTGAAATTAAAGTGCACATGATATTGATTTTTCATCATAATTATACTGAAGTTAGCCAACTTATAATGGTAATATGTTTTGAAGTATAGAATTCGTTTCTTTTCTATCTCAGAAGTGTTGATTTGTTTCGGAAATTTAAAAAGGAGACATATAAAATTGAACTGCTTATTTAGTGTTACTTTTTTGTTATGCCAAATAAACCTAAATTTCTCAATAGAGGCACAAGTGGTATTTTTTTTTTTTTTACAGAGAAAATATTGGGAGCCTGGGACCCTTGAGAATTATTCTAAAACAACTGAAATCTGAGTTAGACTGACTTTTAAATTTGTTAACCTTTACTAAAGATACCTTCTTGTCAATCAACATTTCAGGATCCTTAAGCAAAATAAATATATTCCTAATAGAAAGAAATATCTAATCTGCTTTCCACGACATGTTTCTGTAAAGGAAAATTCCTTCTAAATGTTACAGAAATAGCTTTATTACATTACTGTCAATTCAATGCAGAGAACACTGTCACTTGTGTACCCAAGCCTAAAACCACCTAAATCTTTTTAATCACTTAAATACACTTATAACGATGACTTTGTTTATAATAAAAATTATTTATCTTTTGATTACATTTAGATCTATTGTGTATTTTTCAACATGTTACGAGTTATGTTGACACTTAACAGTTATCAACTGATATTCTCTCTTAATAATTATTTTTATGATATACGAACCATTGAAAGAAAAAGTGGTGTAAGTAGTTTTTAATAACAATTCTTATTTTCATTAATTAATACAACTAATTCATTACTGGTTGTATTAAATTCAAAAGCTTTTAAATAGTTTGATGTGCTTGAAAGTGCTCTAATAGAACCGTACAGAAAAGTGTTGATTATCTCAAATCTTCAGATTTGGACATACACCAATTTTGCATACAATGTCTCATATTTTACTTACCTAAAAAAAAAGAAAGAATAAAATGCCATTAGACATATTCAAAACTTCATTAAAATTAACAATCATATTTTTTTAAAAATGTATTCTTCATATTTTTAACTTAACTTTTATTATTTATAAGGTAAAAGCAATCAATCATTAAGTGGTTTCCTAAATAACCAAACCCTTCATGGAACGTCATGGACAAAAAGAAGAAGAAAATGTCATTAGTGAGTTGTGTTTGTTTGTGATCTGAATATAATAAGAAACAAATGATCACATTCTATTTGGTTGTCAGAATGCAAATGGCCTCAGTTAGTAATCTCATATTACTTTTGTGTATATAATGTATACAAAAGTAAGGAGAGTATATCATTTAAATTATGTTATAAATTTTTAAGCAACCAAAGAATTGCTTAAATTTATTATTTGTAATAATATACATTATGAACTTTCATTTCCATTTAACTATGAACTTTCATTTCAATTTCAAGATTGTCATAAGTTGGTAAAGTATATTTAATGTTGTTAATTAAAAAAAAATCTTTTTTTAGTATTATCTATTCAATGTTTGTCACATGAATTCTGTTATTTTGGATTAGGAAACATTGATTGCTTACATCAATATGTGGAATTATGTGATATTTAATGTGTTAAGTTTAGGCTTTACTCGGCAGATCCTCAAGAATCTCAAATTACAATCAAGAACAAAAGAATCTCAAATTAATTTAATGAAGCAATAAATATGTCTTGGAAGAAAAAGTCATTTAGAAACCGATAAATACTAGCAATTACTCCTAATCAGAATGATTTAATTAATGGTTTACAGATAATTCATAAATAAGATTTATTATCAACATGATAATCCCAGCAATAAAAAAACAAATCAAATCAGTTTTTACCTTCGGTACCCATAAAAAGAAACATAAATACATCACAGTATTCATATAAAAATACCTTTCTATTATAAATGTGACACTCTACTAAAATATGATAATGAATAATTTTTATACAACAGAAAAATGTTTCATTAACAACAGTCCAACCAGAAAATACAAAAACAAAATTTATTTATTTTTATAAATAGTTGATTTATAATAAATAAAAGTAACACAGAAAAAATAAAGAGATATGTTACCTCAAGGTCTACAGTTTCTGTTTCAGGTTTCAATACTTCATAGCCAAATGTGGCTTGGTTCCTCCAATACCGAAGAAACCTTTTCACAACTTGAGCCTAAAATGTATACATGCAATTAAATAAATTATGCAAGCTCTTAATGGTGTAAATGTAAATAACAATTACAATACTTAGTTCTAATAAATTTACACAATGAAAAACAAGTGAAGGCATAAAAAATTTATTTTGAAAGAAATACAATATTTTAAATTCATCCAGTTGGAAAATAAATGATCAAACTATGATAATTTGAAACACCAGTTTTGAGAAATGCAGTAGATACATAAAATGTGTAACTACAGAATGTACTAACAGTGATAAGTTTTTCATGGTACTTGCTCATTTACAATCAGAATACAGGTGTATAGTTGTACAAACATTATAATTATTATTATTTATGTTGCAGTTCAAATACATAATTATTGTGGAACACATCACAAATAAGTTCAAGGGAACAATAAAAACAAAAAGAAACATTATGTTGTAATAAAGTTTTTTATAAGCAATATAAAATATTGTTTTTTTTTTAAAATTAAAAATCACTTTAAAAGATAGAAATAATACTTGGTTCGACATTATTTTTGCTACATTGATCGACTTTTCGTATAGTTTGAAGCACAGTCTGGTGTACTGAATGTTTTTAAATATTTAATAATATAATAAATATATTCCTTAATGTATATCACCCATTTGTTGTGAACTTTTTTTTTTTTTTTTTAATTTTTTTCCTTTCATAGTACTCCTATAATTAGACTTCTTACTCAATTACTCTGCATATCACATTTAACATACTCTAATAAAATACATAAAACATAACAACATTCCTTAAATGAAGAGCTGGGGCAAGATTGTGATAAGCTAGATGATGATAATTAGATTATATAATACAGATTACTATTATATACATTATATTATTATATAGATAGCATACAATATATGTAGTGCTCTAATAGAGGTTACTAAATTATGCAAATAACTCCAGATTTATAAAATAAAAACTAGAAACAATAAAACAGGTTTTGTAAATATAACCCTGTGTCTCTCAATATTTTAATGACACTTATACGTTGCGCTCATAATTTTATTTAAATCAAGTTAAAAGCTGTAAAATGAAAAATTATTTCTTCTCTCATTACAGGGCTTATTTCAAAACTATGAAAGTTTTAGAAGTGATTTTGGAAGCACAATAAATATATAATTGACATACAAAACGATAAAGATAATTTAATACACTACTCTTACACTTAAACCGAAACAAACTTACTCCACTATGCGACTTATTGTATCTGGAAGCTATTTTATTTCATGAAATTGTATGTTAGTAATTCAGCAAGAAAAAATATCACAGGGAATATGCTGTCTAAAAAAAAAAAATAAGCATTTACAACAGACAGCTTACCACAGCATACCTAACTACATACACTAAGATAAAAAAAAAACTCTACTTATATGTACATAAGAAATATTTTTATCAACAACTTGATGATGACAACTCAATAACCCTCAATAGTTAATGACCTCAATGAATTGTATTAATATAAAAGAGCGAAAGCTATGGAAGAGAAGTATTTTGTTAGATGTCATTGGAAGCTTCCAATCATAAAATCACGAGCCTCTAACATATCAGCATCAGTCTCTAACAAGTCAACATTTCACCAATTCAGAAATCAACAGAAGAAAACACAATATCACCCAACACATAAACCAACAAAATAAAGCATAGGTCATATTGATAGAATAGAAAGTTATATTAATCATTCCAACATTTATTGCAGCACCACTACCCATTTCTTTAGGATCTCTAAGAATTTCATGGACTGTGTTTATCAGAATAAAGATTTGCTTGTCATTCATTTTTTTGTTAAGTTGATAGCTTGACAATTATGAAAGGTGCTGCATGAAAGTCTACTAGATAAAATAGTAAAATAATTCTTTCCTGATATTTTTTATAATAAAATCTTTATGTAAAGGACATAAAATTTATGTTGAAATAAACAATGAATTTTTAAAGGCACCATCTATTAAAGTAGAAATTCCATAATAAAGGACACTCAATTTGGTTTTTTACTTCATCAACACAAATAGAATGGTACTGTATCCCAAGAGTACAACAGTAACATTCCTATTCATCTTTGCAGACCCCATAATTTAATAAAATCGATTGAATGATATACAATGTTAATTAAAATCAAATAAGAGTGGAGTGATGTCTTGCTGTTGTTAGAGCTGATGAGCATACCACCATTATATGTTAAAAAATATATATATCATCATGTATACCGAATAAATTTCTGTTCCTTCTGATGTAGCTATGTTTGTACAACTGTACACTATTTACATATTTCATAAGTAATTACATACTTTATTATTTTATAATTACATATTTTTTAATTAATTAAAAAAATTAATAATGCTTTAAAGAAAACAATGAATCTTACAACAATAAATCTTTCATCATTTTATAGGGTTGTACTACTTTTTGAATAGTTCTCAACTTTGCGTAGTTTCCACTATTTTTTGTAAAACAACACATTGACACATGATGACACCACATACCACATGATGATAAATAGGGAGAAATAGTTTAACTTAGGGTCTCGATGCAAGAATATGACAAGCTACATGATTTAAATGGTTCAGTTGAACACTATCGAATTTTTTTATATTCTTATTCAATATTTTCATGTAGTTCATATTCCATAATAATAAAAATCAATATGGTTTTAAACAAACTAACACAATGAATAGCTTCTAAAGGAACAAAGGAGTATTTTACTCAAAATTATAATTGTCTTAAAATCTTGCCTTGTCACATTCTTGTTCCAGACCACATTATTCATAATTATCTTATTATAAATTCTGAAATTAGGATCTATTTAAAATTTTCAGAAATAATTATTTACAGATTATCTACATTATTACGTCATGTACGATCATTAGCATACTTACATCAGCAGACATTAGGATTTTGGTTCCTTTAATCACAAAGAATTTTTTTATCCACGTATGTATATCTTCCAAAGATTGGTAATTGGCTTGGCTAAATATCATTGGGGCTTCTATGCCATGCCAAAGAATAGTCTGCAAGAAATAAAACAAATAATTATTTATATATGATTTATTTATAAGAGCAGTAATTAATATAGTCTTAAAAACTCACTTGAAGTAAAGCATTTTCATCAATAGGTGGTGCATTACATCGTCTTAATTTTGTCATCTCCCGTGGAAAAAATTGCTATAAAAAAATTCAATGACATTATTTTTTTTTTAAAATGCTTATAATTATTTTCTAGAAATGTAACACATGTAACATGCATTATTATAATATTTTAAGAACAAATAGTATGCATCATTGAACAAATACCCAATCAATTTAACTATACTTACTCTACTATAATATATCCTAAAAATTACTTAATTTGTTAAGTAGATTTCACTCAATTAACAATGAGCAAATCAAACGAAAAGGATACAGTAACAGAAATATAAAACAAGATGGATCAAATGTTCTTAAACAGTAGTACTTATCCATCATTTTCATTATAATTTTTGAAATAATAACTGCCTTTTTTTTTTTTCTGAAAGTAAAAAAATGAGGCTCTGTGCTAATGGAAACAAAACTGAATACATGCCGTAGCAGAACCTCGTTAGACATAGAGAGTTGTTCCTTTGAAAAAGATAAAAGTTTCACATATCTTGGGCTCAGAATTGAATGATGAGAACTAACAAATAAATGAAGTAAATAAAAGAACAATAACAACCAATCGGGCATATTTTGCACAACTGAGGTTTTTAAGAAGTAAAATATAGTCAAGAAGTACTAATATACATTTATATAAAACCTTAGACTAGACTTAACTTATAGAGCAGAGATATGAATCCTGACCACTGTGATAAGCCAATTGAGAATATTCGAGGATAAGCTCCTTAGAAAAATCTATGGCCTTATCTTGGACACCAATATCAGTGCATGGTGACTCTGGATGGAAATGTGGTCCAATTTATTAAGGCACAGTTTAGAATGGCTGAGCCGTATAATAATGATAGCCCATAACAGAATGTGGAGCAAATTATTGCGAGGAACTGAAATTGGTAAAAGATGAGTGGCATAACCTCAAATTCGCTGGCTACAAAACCTTGAAGAGGACCTAAAAGTTTTAGGAGTGAGAAGATAGAGAGAGAAGACAATGAATAGAGACCAGTGGGACAATATTGTTAAGGAAGCCCAGACTGAGAGGCTGTAGCAGCATTCAGTTAAGTAAGTTTGAGTAAGGAATGTATGAGTATGAGTTAAGCAATTTTAAAACTGAAAAGTAACAAGCATTTCTCATTTTTAACTTTGCCTTTATTTGCTATACAATTTTGTTTTTGTCCAGTTTCTATATGTATGACAAAAAAACAGTATCAGTATGTGTGACAAAAAACATTAACCTTAAGTATCACAGGTACAGCTTTGCAATTGGAATTTGTCACTGATACCAATAACAGCTTTTGAAACCCATCTCTTTTTCATGACTAATTCAGATTTTTAAACACTAAATCAATAATAATTCAGATATTCTGGAGTTTAAAACAACTGTATTCTTATCTTAATGTGAGGTAGTTGAAATAGCTCAATTTTCCAGTTTGAGATAATGTGCGATTTGTATAAAGAAATAAAGATATAAAATATGACTTTTTGACTGATGATTTAACCAATTTTTTATGAAAATAAACACATTGATTATATCAAACCTATATATAACAAAAATATTTTTAAATACTGAAACTCTCATAATATCCTAGTAGATCCAATATAAAAAAAAATTCAAAATTGTAATATAGTATTTTTGTATATTAAATCTCTAATTAATTTCATTCTTAACTGAACAAATGTTACAGCAGATAGTGCAACTGGATATACCCTATTTGCGGTTTCCAATAACTTACATTAATAAAAGATAGTTTTATGAATTTTGGTGTTATATTAAAATTGTTAACTTACTGTTGGATCACTGAAGAACTCATATTTTTGAGGAATACGTCTGAAAATAAATTTCCTGTTAAAAGAGTGAGTCTGCCTATGAACAGCTAAAACATCTTCATGGTCTTCCAAAACCCTTTCTGTAATAAAATAAAATGTTACAGTCATAAACTAAAGTAAATACAAAAAAAGAAGGTTATTTTGCCAAGTAAAATAAAACTAATCATCATAAATATCTTTGATATTGTTACAGTTTAAAGAGTTGAGTAGAGTGAGTTATGTTATATTAGCTGCTAGTGATATCCATATCAATCTCAATATAATCGCCAAGCTTTTTAATTAGTATTATCTTTTGAGGATGATCTGGTTTAAAGACTTATTAAGTAAGCACTGAGAGTAATATAAAGATAAAATAAGAGGTGTTAGATAATCAGATTCAAGTAATAAAATAATCAATTATAGTTTAGAACTCAGGAATACATAAATATAAAATGATATAGATATTGATGACCATGTAATCAAGGAATGAAAAGTAAAATAAAAGCTACGGGGTAATTTGTTATCTTATAAATGGAAATCGTGCGATATTAAAAAATATAAATAAAATGTATTAATAAAAACAAGCAATTATGATTTTATGGCATTCTTCAGAGACAATATGTTGATAACTAAACCTCAATATTCCTGATTCATTCCCTGTCCAATCTCACTCAATTTATTCTGAAGTGGAGAGAGCAGTGAGATTTCACTATGACAAAGCACAGTCATTTCAAGGGAAAATGTAGAATTGTAAGCCAATATTTAATATATACATTTAGTAAAATAGACTTAAAAATAAATTTAAAAAACAAAAAAAAACAAGCATCTTAAATAAATTTCTCATGAAAATGGGAAGAAGATGTGATAAGTGTAGAAGCAATGAGCACAAATAAGTGAAACCTTTTTAGCCTAAATCTATTTTATTCAAGAATGGTAGTTTTATTATTAATAACAAAGGTTATCCAAAATGTCTCAACACTTCTTTATTAGTAATATTACATGTTCTACTTTTTGGTAAATCTGGCCGTCATTAAGGACAATCTTAATTTTAGTTTCACAGCCTAAACATTAATATATGAAACTTTGCACGCTATAATGCCCTAGTCAAATAAACACAGACAAAATAAATGTGTATTTGTCACAATAACATTTAATAATAAAATCCATTCTTTGCAAACACTGAACTTTACTGTTATGATAGAATGATTTTTTTTATTTTTTGGAAGACTTTAGTTATTAATAATCTTTTTTTTATTATCTTTATTGGAATTTACAACTGTACATAATTATAAATTTAGTAAATTTGATGTATGTTATTATGAAGTGATACAGGCGTGTAGGGAAACTACCACCCATTGATAGCACTCTAATGAAGTTTTACACGAGCAGGTCTTCTCATGGCCATCTTCTTTTCAGGCGCCTCGTAGGATTGTCAGTAATGGAAGAGGAAGCAAGGTTAGAAATTAGTGGGTTTAGATGTTTAGGGAGTTTATAATGGAAGGAATGATACCTGGTTTTGGTTACATATGGATCATTAAGGTCTTTATGTATGATTTTATTTGTGACAAAGTAAGGAGCATTAAGGATTTTGGACTGTAAGGATTGGATTCGAGAGGAATTAGATGGTTTAGTGGAGCCCCATAGCTCAATTCCGTATGTCCACATTGGCCTTATTACAGTCATGTAGATCAGTCTTTTGAACTGTATTGGAAGTTTAGACCGTTTGTACAGTGAGTATTGTAATAGTTGAAATCGACGTGCAGTTTCTTGTCTTTTCAGTCTTGTGTGAGGATTCCAGGTTAGTCGTTTGTCCAGATGTTGTCCAAGGTAGGGGTAAGATAAATAATGTTAAAGGAGACTGTACGGCCATCAGTAGGTTTACGACAAAGGGTAAAGGTGATTTGGTGGGATTTATTTTAATCCTCTAATTAGGACAAATCAAGGGCTGTGATATGGGATTGGAGAGTTTGGGATGCAATTTACGGGTTATTATTAACTGTGAGCACACATGTGTAATCAGCATAAGTGGTGAGGATAGTATTAGGATTGGTTGGAATATCAGCTGTATAGACGGTTTAGAGGATGGGTACGAGGATGCTACCATGAGGAAGGTACATCAAAAAAGATTCCCCCGCAGTACATTCCGCACTCCAAAGAAGACCTGTTATTGATAATAAATTTATTTTTAAATTTAAATTGTTTTATTTACATAGAGTACCACTATTTGGTTTTAAATAAATTTTTCTTTCTATCCATAATTTTTCAATAATCTCAGTGTTTGTTATCTTATTGTATAAATTCTTACTATTTCAATATTTTACATTACTTTATAATAGTATTATTTGTGATCTTCTATTTTTTGTTAAGCCTTTTTTTTTGTAGTTATCTTGTTTCATTTTTAGCACCGATGGACTAAAATTTAGGCCTAATTGTTGGCAAAAATAAAGTGAAAATAAGTTTCACTTATTTGTGTTCACTACTACACCACTGACTGCATTCCCAACCATTTCCTCATGTTGAATCTATGGTCAACCATAAACTATTTTCTCACAGTTCATATTATTTTCTGACAAGTGTTTAGAAATCTATTCTTATTAGTACTTAGAAACTGGTTGCTTACCTGTATTAGTGTCAATCCAATGCTCAACTATAGACCAAGTAAAATCACGTCCAGCTCTATTCTTTACAGCCAAAATTTGACACAAATCAACAGCTCTTAAATTCTTTTCAACTACAACTGACTGGAAACTACCGTCATCATTGTAAAACTGTAGTTCCTCCTAAAACAAACAAACATTTTTTAAATATATAAATATTTTAATAGTGTAGATAGGAAATGTAAAAAGAATCTGATAAACTTTCAGAATAAGGGTAAAGGCAGCTCACCTTCGATTTAACTAACTACTTTTACCTACACTTATCTATATTTTTATTTATTTATTTTGTCTTTAAAGGCAATTATTAAATTATAGTGCACTAATTATTTGAGGCATTCGGTCGTAAAACGTTGTATTCACTATGTATTGATGTTTTTTGGTATTTGGATTTTTTAGGATTGATTTTCAGATATTTTTAAAAGAATTTTTTGGAAATTAAATTAAAAAATAATATTGATATTAAGTTAGGGCAAGTGACTAATGGTTGATGGTAAAACATAGTAATTAATAAAGATTTTAAGACTGTAAAAGTTTTCATTTTTTCAGTTACGAATGAGTGCCTTACTTATATGAATACTTCAATATTAAGTTATGATCCTATTAATAGAAGAACTTCCTGATGAAAGGGAAATATTCTGAAACAACAGAGGAAAAATGTACACACTAGAATAAAGGGTTGGTTCTTAATTTTAGAATTTTTTTTTCACTGGTGCATGGATTATCATTATTTTTTAACTCTAAATTTAATTGATAAGAAGAAGAATCTTATATCCATTTCTCCTAGGGTGAGCAAATATCCTTTTTTTATTAAATATGTAAATCAATTTGAAAGCAAAATGTATTAAATTTGAATAAAGTGCCTATGAGTAGTAAAAATTCCCCTTTAATCAATTTCAATCAAAACTTGATTTCTTTAATGATAATATTTAATTTACTTCAGAAGTGAATAACCTTACAGAGATTTTATAAGTTATTAAATTGAAAACTATAAATTATTGTAAAAACCAACAAATGATTATTCTCAAATATAAAATTTACTGAAAATCAGCTACTTTTTTCCCAAGAGTTATGTTAATCAATATCAAATCCAATTTTCAAAGACATGACACTGTAAATATGTAAAAGGTAAAATACACACAAATGATTGCTTTAAAAATTGTTTTTAGGAAAACAAATTTATAACTTCTCGGAGTAAAATAATAATAATAAATAATAATTCCTTAAATTGAAAAAATAATAATTAAAATGTCATTAAGACTAAGAGCACCTACAGATTTAATGAGGACACCACTAGCAATCATGGCCTATATACTTCCTTCACTATACCTCAGTTAAACAGAACTGTTTGTAAACAGAAGGTTTTGTGTTGATCTCCTTAATGATCCTTTCTTCTTCAAACCTAGCAACTTTAAACATCAGTTTCAGTTGCTACCATGTAACCAGTTCATTCACTTCAATTTTAAGAGGTTAAACCCAATAATAGGCACTCTTTTTTTTTTTTTTTTTAAATACTAAATTCCGTCTATTTTCTGTAATATTGAAGGTTGAACTTTGTATATTTTTCTAAATAATCACCACTTAGGTCAATGCATTTTTGAAGAAGCTGTGACATCTTTTGTATTTAAATATCATACCAGTTCCCCTTCTGGGAAATGGATTCATGATATTGCCTTGAGATGCAAATGCAAAATAGGAGGGTACTCCTCAAAAGTAATGAATCTTATTTTTTTTTAAATATATAATTCCACATATTTTCAATAATATTTAAACAATTTTAAATGCTAAACTTTAGCTTATTTTTCTAAATAATCACCAATACAGTAATTCATTTTTCAACTGGCAATGATAGATTTTGTATGACTGTTTTGTACCAGTTCCATACCATGTCCTTCAGATAGAGCTGAACCTCATTTTTACCACCAAGTTCTAATTGGGCACCAAATTAGAAGTTAAGGAAGGAGTGAGGAAGGTGTGGCAGGTATAAAGTCAGTGAAAATTCGAACAAACAAAGTCTGTCAGTAAAGTCAGGGCAACTGTGTGGAACACTTAGCTGGAAAGAGATTCAGCTCCCAGGAAGAGGTAAAAAATAATGTTCAACGTTTTCTCAAGGACATGGCGGGGAACTGGTACGACAAGCTCATCCAAAAGCTTTCATCACATCTTCAAACATGCATCAACCAAAGTGGCGATTACTTAGAAAAATAAAATTCAACATGTTAAATACCCCCCAAAAAAACACGCTACATTTGGAAAAACACTCGTATTTTACCTGTGCATCTTCCGCAAAAACAGAAATATATTTTAATCATAAGTTTGCATGATATCAAAATAATTAATGAATAGAATAGAAATAAAAAATGGAATTTTAAATTATTATAAATGTAGTAAGATCTGATAGGCATCAAACTAACTTTGAATTCGTCTTTCTAATCTAATAAAAAAACGTCTGCCAAGTACATAGGCTAGGTAGATACATAATTACATTATTTCTTTTTGTTTATTCTAATAAGCGTCCTCTTTAAAGTGGTTAAAACTCAACTCCTCATAACGTTCTAAATCTAATCCAATTTGAATTTAGATTAGATGGATCAGTGATTTTTTTAAATTCCACTAAGCAATATTTAAATAAATCTTTTTAGAAAAATTATAAGCAACACCAATCCCTAAACTAAAATGATTAACTAAAGGATGAGGTAAAAATAAAGTAATATTTTCAATGAGAGTTAAGGAAAGAATCAAAATTATTAATAAAAAATAACATTGTACTCCTCTTAAAACTTTTTAATGTTTTGAGTACTATAATTTAAATTACCTGTTTGTCTTGCTTATCGTCTTTATCAGCGTCTAGCCGGATGTAGCTATCGCCACCACCGGCGTCCAAACAACGCAGCCGCATTCCTTTGAAACAGGCACACCCTGGAACATAGCAGAACATTTTTGTCAATGTACCAAATTTATGTATATTAAATGGTAAAACAAAAGGAGATTGACTAATTATCATAAAACAATTCAAAATAACAAAGACCTGAAAGATATTACAGTTAAATAAGCGGTCGTGTTGTTAAAAACAATTGTTGACAGAAACGGGAGATCACCAAGGACAACACGTAGGTTAAAGGTAAGGAACCAATTTCCTAATATGTGACCATCTGATCACAAATGCAAACATGTCAGTATGTAATTATTGTTTTCTATTATGTTACGAACTTTTAACCTATGGCTCTAAATCGTTATGGTAACATATTCATACTTCAATATATGAAGCTTAAAACATTTTGGTTATCTCGACTTATTTTTATCAATCGAACCGAGAACGATCCACATATGATTTAGTCGAATAATGTATAACCGAAGAACCATTATCCTACCCTTTGAAAGGATCCGGTTACTTTTCAAATTTACTGAACAAGAGTGAACCATAGCTTTAACTTATGCTCACTTCAGAAATTGATAGCCAATGGGTGTCGTCTTGTGGTCGCGGCACTACAAATAAGTCCGTCCAAATCCAAATTTACAAAATTTCTTACTGCAATCCTCCCACCAACGTTTCGATTTCCACTCTTATTCGCCTTAATGCATTATTTCGTGAATTATATTTATCACGAGCAGCTCTAGCGATTTGGCGTTGAGTAGCCTTCTAAATTATCTGTTTAGCTAATCCTTTGGTCTAAATATTTTAAAGAATACTTTTGAAAAGCTGTTCCTCTATCTTATTTAAGGCCGTGTTTCGCATAATATATATCTAATAGGAATAGGAATATTTACTAGGAATAATATATATTACAAAAAAATTTAGATTATTTTCAGATTAGGTTTTTATTGAAATAGTTATTTTATTTATTATTTTTTTTAAAATTTGATAGATTTATTTATTGACAGATATTACAATCTGCCACACAGTTGTGGGCAATAGGAAAT